>NW_026262751.1:0-274115 GCF_021869535.1 Mytilus californianus
ATAACGTGGTATAGCAATTAACATTATTTTTTTTTATTAATTTTTAGTTTAGATTTTTTTTAAAAGTAGTTTTAGATTAAAAAAAAAAAAGTTTACTTTTTAATGTTCACATTGCCTCCCCTTATTTTTTTTTTTACTCATGTAATAATTTTTTATCTTAGTTTTTTTAATTCGAGTGAAAACGAATTTTGTTTAGCGGGGAGTGACAAAAGGTCATATCTCAGATCTCGTAAAATTTTATAGAATTTTTAATTTGAAAAGTGGCCGTTTTACTTTTTATATAATTTCCTATAAAGTAGGGTCAATTTAAAGTTACATCTAAAACTGTATCTGTAAATACAAGTGATTGATTAGTGTAAAATGTTATAAAATTATCATTAAAGACAGTTGTCGACTTAAGGTTACATCTTATACAATTATCTAAAACAAATGACGATTTAAGGTTACATCTAATAAAATTATCTAAAATAATGGATTTAAGGTTACATCTTATACAGGTGCCAAATGTGGAGTAGGATCTGCTTACCCTTCCGGAGCACCTGAGATCACCCCTTGTTTTTGGTTTGGTTCGTGTTGCATATTCATTAGTTTTCTATGTTGTGTCATGTGTACTATTGTTTGTCTGTTTGTCGTTTTCATTATTAGCCATGGCGTTGCCAGTTTATTTTCGATTTATGAGCTTGACTGTCCCTCTGGTATCTTTCGTCCCTCTTTTATACAATTATCTATAAAAAAAAAAATATGTCGATTTAAGGGTATATATAATACTTGAAACTCTTCCACCAAAATATGTATTCCGATAAAGCAAATAACCCTCAGAAGTTGTAACTAAATGTTAAGAGTTTGAGTGAGCTCTTATTTTTCAAAATAGATCTTATCTTTACCTCATCTTGAGCACGGTAGTCATTGCTGTCTGATTTTCTGTCTTGTTGAGAAAGTCTGAAAAAATCACTTCCAATCTGTTGGCCTGTTAAACATTCGGCCTTAGAAAATCCAAGGTGACCTGACCTCATTTCTTCAGAAGCTTTTTTAGTATCAACTTTACTGTCAGTTCTTTTGCCTATTTGAAATTTCTCAATCATTGAGCCCCCCGGTGGATCGCTATCCTTGCCGTGGTCGGGGGGCTTGCGTGTCTCAGTGACCTCAAGAGCTATGCCAGTTGGAGCTTCGTCTCCTGGTAGGGTTACCCATGCTGGACAGGTCGAAGGGTAGAGACCAGACTAAAGTGATCCGAACATCGTACGAGTTGCCCGATGTTTTGAATAAAATAGGCTCTCCAACCCGTTGGCCGTGGGTTGCTACCCGTGTCGGTGGTTGACGAGATCCTTGCGGATGAGGGCTGTAGCCAGACTCCTTACGGTCAGAAAATACCCGGACGGACAAGACTATAGTTCAATAAGCTGCTTTGGCTCCAATATCATCTAAACGGGAGGTCGGATGGACCCGGTTCGATCAATCGGCTGGTCATGTCGAGCCCTTCAGTTAATCCTCAACAATAAGCTTTCTTGTAACAATTTTCATGATATACACATGTGTTTTAAATAAAGCTATTTATATTTCGGATAACTGAAGAAGGCGATGGCTCATGGGTCAATCAAGTGGTACGCTTTCTATTTCGCTTGATGGATACGCTCTGCTTGAGTATACCATTCTTGGAACATCTGGTGCTTTCCGCAGTGGATCTTGGGTGCTAATTTTGGGGACCAGCTACGTTATACATGTTATACTTGGAGCTCGTTTTCAGCATTAGCACTTGACCCCGGCTCGCCACGGAAACACAGCATCGCCCTTGTAGGCACTCCGAGGTGGGTGGATGACAAGAATGGTGAATCTTTCTCATTTCCTATGGCACAACAAAACCAACCCTCTAAATCAGCTTTAATACATAAAAAAAGAAAATGTGATGATTCAGTGCCCTGTCAGGAAGATGACAGTTGGCCCAGATTTATTGTAATAAAAGGAACAGATGAAAAACCAATTTCCAAAATATCTCCCTTTGTGATTCACAAACAAATTCAAAGCGTTGCTGGTACTGTAAAAAAAGTTTCAAAAATGAGATCAGGCAATTTGTTGGTTGAATGTTCCAACAAAAGTCAATCAACAAATTTGCTTACACTGACAACAATTACAAACTTTCCTGTTTCTGCCTCTCCTCACAACAGTTTGAACAGCTGTAAGGGGATCATTCGAGACAGAAGTCAATACCTTGGTGACCTTACCGTGGAAGAAATCTGTGAGGAACTTTTAAGCCAAGGTGTAACTGATGTTGTTAGATTTCAAATAAAAAAGAATGGAAATATAATCAAATTAAATACATATCTTTTGACATTTAGAACTCCAACTCCTCCTCCATCTATTACTTTAGGTTGCTTCGGAATCAGAGTTGACAGGTTTATCCCTAACCCAATTCGATGCTTCACTTGTCAAAAGTTTGGTCATGGAAGCAAACAATGTCGTGGTACGCAGAGATGCTTCAAGTGTTCTGACGAAAGACACGAGGGAACAACCTGTAGCTCTGAATCTTCTAAATGCGTAAACTGTGGTGAATCCCATTTTTCATCATCTAGGGACTGCCCTGTTTACCTTAAAGAAAAAAATATTATCAAAATTAAAACAGAAAGAAACATCAGTTACCCAGAAGCTAAACAGATAGCTTCTGTTTCGAATGATCTCCTTGTTTCGAACAGACCATCGTACGCCAGCAAAGTTGTCCGCTCATTCAGTCACGAGCATACACAAACTCGCATGACCTGGCCAATTGATGCTGAGACATTTACAATGCTGCCTGTTGAAACAGAACCTAACGATAAAATATTAATTCCAAGAAAACCAACACCTTCTAAAACCAGTACTCAGTCAACTCAATCTTCCTTACAGAGCTCAATGTCATCATCTAAAAAAAATGAAAAAAAGAAATCAAATAAAAAAGATACAGTTAAATCAGACAGTTGGGGCGGTGAATCTATCTGGGATCTTCCCAGTGACATTGATGATTCTTCCATCTCCAATAGTCCTCCTTCATCTGCATCTAATAAAACTAGTTTATCTTCTGCATCTAGTACAAAGTCTTCTAAAGCCCCGTCTCCTCTTCGTTCTCCAGAACAGAAGGATGTCCCAAAGAAGCCAGCAAATACATCCTCTCAGAAGTCTTCTGATTCGAGGTCGCGGGGTAGGGGTCGAGGCGGAGTAAAACCAGCTGCGCATGGTCCTGGAGATCGACGACTCTCCTCACACAACAGATTTTCAACACTTAACGACGAATCAGAAATGGAAATCGAAAGTGTTCCGCCACCCGAAAGATTACAATCTCAGGGTGAGCGAAATAAGAATGCTGGCAAACTCGATAGCATTCGCCCGTCTATTAACAAAACATGACTAATATCATCCAATGGAATTGCCGAGGTCTTAAAATAAATCTTCTCGAGTTAACGCTTCTAGTTCAGTCTTTTTTACCTACTGCATTTTGTCTTCAAGAAACTCATTTAAAAGAAAGTGACAATGTATCTTTAAAAGGATACAACATGTATAGCACATTTTCTAAGGTAGATGAACGTGCTGCAGGCGGATCATCCATTTTTGTGAAGGACAACGTCATTCATAGCACAGTCCAACTCACCACGGATCTGCAGGCAGTTGCAATTCGTTTATCATTAGATAAAACAATTACAGTATGTTCTATATATATTCCACCCAATTCAATTATCGATAAAGCTAAACTCAAAAACCTCACTGATCAATTACCCTCACCATTTATACTTATGGGCGACTTCAATGCACACAACCCCTTGTGGGGAAGCAAGTCTCATAATATCAAAGGTAAGATCATTGAGGACTTTGTCTCTCAAGAAGGATTATGCATTTTTAATGATGGATCTAATACTTATCTTCATCCTGGAAACGGGTCTTATTCTGCTATTGATATCACTATTTGCGATCCCTCTCTTCTTCTGGATTATTCATGGCGTGTTCATGATGATCTATGTGGAAGTGATCACTTTCCAATAGTACTTGAACATCTTTTTACTTCTGCCCAACAGAGAGTACCACGTTGGAAACTTGACAAGGCGGACTGGTCCTTGTTTGAGAATCTCTGTCAAGCGGAACTTCAGTCAAAGATGTTTGAGACTGTACAAGATCCAATTTTAACTTTTAATACAGTTTTAACGTCAATTGCTGACAGAACTATTCCTAAGACCTCGACAAATCCGAAACATCCCAGCAAACCATGGTTTGATGATGCTTGTGATCAAGCAATAGGTGACCGTAAAAAATCTGAAAGACGGTTCAACCAACAACCAACGACAGAAAACTTGAGTAATTTCCGTGTTTTTCGCGCTAAGGCACGGCGGACTTGCAGGCAAGCACGACGAACGTCTTGGAAGAAATTTGTCTCGGAGATAACATCTCGCACTCCGATGACAAAAGTATGGAACATGATACAAAAGATAAAAGGTAAAAATTCTAAAGCCACAGTTAAACATTTAAAAAATGGCAATGATTTATTAACATCTGAAAAGGATATTGCCAACAAGCTTGGTGAAACTTTTGCGAAATCTTCTTCTTCTAACAACTACAGGGAAGATTTTAAAAAAGTTAAAAAACAAAAAGAAAAAATTAAATTAAACTTTAAATCAAAAAATGGTGAAAATTATAATAAACTCTTTTCTCTTGAAGAACTTAAAACATCTCTATCAAAAGCCCATGATACAGCTTGTGGGCCTGATAATATTCACTACCAACTGTTAAAACACTTGCCAGATTCCTCGCTGGAAGCTCTTTTGCAGCTTATGAATAACATCTGGGAATCTGGTGATTTACCATCAATCTGGAAGCTTGCAACCGTCGTGCCTATTCCAAAACCAAGTAAAGATCACACGGATCCTATTAATTATCGGCCAATTGCTCTTACCAGTTGTGTCTGTAAAACACTAGAACGGATGGTTAATGATCGCCTTGTTTGGTTCCTGGAATCCAATGGGCTTTTAGCCAATATCCAGTGTGGATTCCGCCAAGGTCGCAGTACTCTTGACCATCTTGTTCGATTCGAATCATTTGTCCGTAATGGTTTTGCGAAAAATGAACATGTAGTGTCGGTCTTTTTCGATCTAGAAAAAGCCTATGATACTACATGGAAGTATGGTATTTTAAAAGATCTGTTTGATATGGGGTTGAAAGGCAATATGCCAAATTTTATTTCGAATTTTTTATCTAACAGACAATTTAATGTTAGAGTAAATTCAACCATGTCTGATCTGTATGATCAAGAGATGGGTGTCCCTCAGGGCAGTATTTTATCTGTTACATTATTTAGTCTTAAAATCAACAGCCTTGTTGAAGTTTTAAAAAGTAATATTGAAGGTTCATTGTATGTTGATGACTTTTTAATATGTTATAGAAGCAAAAATATGAATAACATAGAAAGACAATTACAGTTATGTCTTGGAAGAATTGAAAAATGGGCCTCGGAAAATGGGTTTAAATTTTCCATTTCAAAAACGGTCGGGATGCATTTTTGTAACAAAAGGAAATTGCATCTTGATCCAGAACTCACTTTGTACGGCAACCCAATTAAAATGGTTGATGAAACCAAATTTCTTGGGTTAATTTTCGATAAAAAGTTAACCTTTCTACCCCATATCAAAATGTTAAAATCGAAATGTTTAAAAGCATTAGATATTTTAAAAGTTGTCGGCAGCACCGACTGGGGTGCTGATCGCAACATTTTACTTAATTTATATAGATCTCTAGTTAGATCTAAACTAGATTATGGCTCTATAGTGTATGGCTCTGCAAGGAAGTCCTACATACAGATTCTCGATGCTGTGCATCATCAGGGTTTGCGTCTCTGTCTTGGCGCATTTAAAACCTCACCAGTTGAGAGTCTGTATGTAGAGGCTGATGAGCACTCACTCTCTAACAGACGTTTGAAGCTTGGACTTCAATATGCTGTCAAACTAAAAGCCTACTCAGATAATCCTGCCTACAGCTGTGTTTTTAATCCAATTTATGAAGATATTTTTGCAAAACATGAAAATAAAATTCCTCCATTAGGTATACGTTTAAAACCACATTTAGCTTCTTTTGATTTAAAATCTGTTGCTCAAGATGAAACTTGCAAATGTCCTCCATGGGAACTTCCCAAACCAAAAATGATATTTGATCTCCGTGAACACAATAAAAATAAAACAAATCCTCTTTTAATTCAGCAACACTATGCTGAAATCAAAGCCAATTATTCAGATTTTTCAACTGTCTATACTGATGGATCAAAAGATGGTGACAGAGTTGCATCTGCTGCTGTCTTCAGGGACAGAGCTGCAACTCTCCGTTTGCCATCTGATGCATCGATCTTTACTGCTGAAGCAGAAGCAATAATTTTGGCTTTGAAATTTATTGCTTCTTCAGATAAATCCAAATTTATTATATGTTCTGATTCACTTTCATGCTTACAAGCTATACAAAATACTAAAATTAAAAACCCAACAATTCTCAAAATTTTATATGTAATGAGGAATTTAAAAATTCTTCTTAAAGAAATATTATTTCTATGGGTGCCGAGTCATGTTGGAATCCTTGGAAACACAGCTGTAGACCTTGAGGCAAAGCATGCCCTGGGTGACCCTTTATCTAACTGTGATATACCATATACCGATTTTAAATCTAATATTAGAGAATATGTTTTTAATATATTGAAAAATGAATGGAGTAAAAAAGATGGTAATAAATTACATGAAATTAAACCTAATTTATGTAAACCTTTCAATAATTTTATGTGCAGAAAAGATCAGTGTGTTATTTCTAGATGTCGTATTGGTCATACTAGAATAACACACGAATATCTTTTAAAAAATGAAGTAGAACCACAATGTATACCTTGCAACTGCAAGTATACTATTAAACATGTTTTAATCAATTGTATTGACTTTGCTGATATTCGTAAGAAGCATTTCAATGTCAATAATATGTATGATTTATTTAATAATGTTTCATTTACAAATATTGTTTCATTTTTAAAAGAAGTTGGAATATATTCTAAAATATAAAAATGTTATTATATTTAAAACGTTTTAAAATTTTTATCACGTTATCTTAATGTTCATTTTTATTTGTAAATAATCAATTTGCTTTAATCTAGAATTTTAGTTTATTGAAGGACCTTTTGTCTGATTTTAAGAATATGCTTTAAATTGTAAAAAATATTCGAATTAGCTCTCGCCGCGATATAGCCTTGTTGTGCTAATGCGGCGTAAAGCAACCAACAATCAATCAATCAATCATTGAGTTTTTCTGCTTTTGATTGAAAACTTTTTTTTCTATTATTTCAAAGTCCATCAACAATACCTATTGACCAAACTGCCATCTTCAAAACATTTTCAGCCAAAAACCGGGCATTAAGTCAATCTGTAGAAATTTCTTCTAAGATGTCATTCTCGAAAGAAACTGAATATAGTTTGTTAATTTTTTCCAAGTTTGGGAAAAACATGTCATTGGCTCATAATGCAGCTGAAAGAATTGATGGCATCTCTTGTTCAGGCGATGATATATCATCCTATGTTGCACCCGAAATAACAAGTTGGGATTTGTGAACAAATTTGAGATGCAACCTACAGTTGATATTACGAAATAGCTATGGGGTTTTGTATTTACTTACAATATTTGCTGTGAAAATACTTTCCTTAAGTCAGATTCATCAACTACTGGACTGAATTTTCTAGTTGGAAAATCTATATATGGATGTCTGCAAACAATAGAGGAAAATGTGGGGTTTATCAGAAGTATTCTACGTCATTTCAGCAATGTTGTTACAGTTTTAATGTTTGGGACATTCTTTATTCCGCATTTTATTCCATCATTACTATTATGTATATTCAAAATAATTATGTAACTTTTTTTAGCTCACCTGGCCCAAAGGGCCAAGTGAGCTTTTCTCATCACTTGGCGTCCGTCGTCGTCGTCCGTCGTCGTTACCTTTTACAAAAATCTTCTCCTCTGAAACTACTTGGCCAAATTTGACCAAACTTGGCCACAATCATCATTGGGGTATCTAGTTTAAAAAATGTGTCCGGTGACCCGGCCAACCAACCAAGATGGCCGCCATGGCTAAAAATAGAACATAGGGGTAAAATGTAAGTTTTGGCTTATATCTCTGAAACCAAAGCATTTAGAGCAAATCTGATGGTGTAAAATTGTTTATCAGGTCAAGATCTATCTGCCCTAAAATTTTCAGATGAATCGGACAACCCGTTGTTGGGTTGCTGCCCCTGAATTGGTAATTTTAAGGAAATTTTGCCGTTTTTGGTTATTATCTTGAATATTATAATAGATAGAGATAAACTGTAAACAGCAATAATGTTCAGCAAAGTAAGATCTACAAATAGGTCAACTTGACCAAAATGGTCAGTTGACCCCTTAAGGAGTTATTGCCCTTTATAGTCAATTTTTAACCATTTTTCGTAAATTTTTGTAATCTTCTCTGAAACTACTTAGACAAATTTAACCAAACTTGTCCACAATCATCATTAGGGTATCTAGTTTAAAAAATGTGTCCGATGACCCTGCCCGCGAAGTATAAGTGGTGTACTATGTTAAGTATAGATTATGGAGTAACTGTGTTAAATGACAAATACAATTTGGTCAACTTATGAAGGTTGACAATTACGACAAAGTCTACGTCAACTAGATGCTCACACTGTGAGAGGTTCAAATATTCGAGATTTGGCAGCTGTAATAGAAAACAGTTCGTTGAAATTTCTGTACTTGACAAATGAAACCATGTTCAGTTCGTTGATTTGCCATAATTAGAGCACAATTCAAAGTCTAAACTGGCTATGCTGGCATTGTAATAGGAACAAGAAATGTCAAAGAAACAGAAACAACTATAATGCGATACACTCTACCAAATCTATTTTCATACAAATGTAGGGAACGAGAGAATTCAAATTTTCTCCATAGACTATAGGTTGCGTTTCTGTAAATATTAACAATGCAATTTCTCATAGGAACTCCTTTTACGGCTAAAACTGTACCACTTTTACTATGAAGTTTTGAAAAAAACATATCCTAGAATGGAAAGTTCATATGCATGCACTACTATTTTTTTCAAAGGTCAAAAAATAGGGCTGTGCGGCATATTTTCAACGTTTATATGCCCCGAACTTCTAAGAGTTTAAACTATCACTAAATTTCTTAACTATCCCTACCTTAACTGTAGGATTACCACAGATTTCAATGTAAACAATATGCATATGTATATTTACTGGTAACATTACCAAGTTATGTCTCTATGAGATGAAACAGAGATCATAACTGGGAACTAGTATGTAAACAAAATTAATTATCTATTAATATTCTATATCTCCCCAAAAGAGGCGTGGTTTGAGAAACAGCTGTATTTACAAAGGGCAACCTATACAGACATTTATTCAAATAGAAAACTCTCTAAAAACACTTTTTCTCACATTAATACTTATTTATCATAATTATAGCCTTAAAGAAATCACAGCATATACTCTAAGATTTCTTTTACTGTATATTTTATACCCCTCCACTGTTTCAGTTTTTTAAAGAATTTGGAAAAAAAACTTTAATTATTGCCAGCTTACCCAATTTGCATGTTTTCTGACATGAAATGCCTAGGACCTGTTTAAAACTGTTTTGATAACAAATTATAAGCATTTCAGAATACTGTTAATGTAATGTTTAGCAGTCAATCATTCCAACATTCAAGATTATATAAAGTATCCAATCATGCCTCTGTCTCTAGTCCACATCTTTCTGTATGCCTATTTGTCAATGAAAGTTCACAATTTCTGCCTCAAATGGTCAGTTTAGAATTTTTGTCACAACAGCATCATCTCTAACCATATATCTGACATAATTTAGCTAATATATGAACTGGAAGTGTTAAAACAAATCCATAATTGCAATAGTTGTATGTATGCAGATACAAGTCTGATGTACAGTTTCACTTAAAATTTTATAGAAATGACGGCTAACATCTGATTTTTGCATAACTTCCAAGCACAGTTATTGTTTTCTATATAAAGACCTTTAAAATCATAAAATCATAGCATTTACAAGTTATATTATTTGTTTTATGACTCAGGGGGTAGGCAATTTTCTCTGTTTTTTCCCCTGGGGCCTCAAATTTCCTAAATTATTCTGCTGTTTCTAGCAATATGGAATATTTAGTACATATTCAGGATAGGACACACTATTGTAAGTTTTGTTGAGATATTTTTGTATTTCTAGCTTGTATTTTTTATGTCGCGGTGACAAAAAAGCAGATTTAGGTGTTACGGCTTACTTTTGGGTTATCGACAGGACAAAAACACGCCACCAATAATATTCAGGAAGGATCTATGAGTTTCGATGACTGCGAAGAGTAAATATAAGCACTTCTAAACAATTTAAGTTACAAATATGCATATATTATGAAATTATTTTGCATTCAGGGCTTTAGGTAAACTATGCATACTGTAAACTGTGAATTTATACTGAGTCATCATAGTTAAGGCCCAGGATTTTCTCAATCTTCATGAAATATTTTTAAAACTTCATATTTGAGTTGATTTCATTAAAATCTGTGAGATAAACTAAATTTGGTTAAATTCTGTATGCTCTTTTTTTGTACCCAATATAGGTTGCATTTCTGTCAATATTAATAATGCAATTTCCCATATGAACTCCTTTTACGGCTAAAACTGTGCCACTTTTACTATGAAGTTTAAAAAAAAAAACATATCCTAGAATGGAAAGTTCATATGCACTACTATTTTTTTTTAAAGGTCAAAATATAGGGCTGTGCGGCATATTTTCAACGTTTATATGCCCCGAACTTCTAAGAGTTTAAACTAACACTAAATTTCTTAACTACCCCTACATTAACTGTAGGATTACCATAGATTTCAATGTAAACAATAAGCATATGTATATTTACTGGTATGAGATGAAACATAGAGATCATAACTGGGAACCAGTATTGATTGATTGATTGTTGGTTGCTTAACGTCCAGTGGCAAATATTTCATGCATATTCAGGACGAGAACAAGTTCACAATAAATACAATAGGTAGGTTCTGTAATAGATTAAGGGATTAAGGTCGGAGAAATTTAGACTGCCACGGGAAATGAGGGTATATCGGATAGGGACAGAAATTTAGCCTTGCAACAGGTCACCTACGGACCCCTCAAAGAGTTGTTGCAAGGGTTCTTAACGTGCAAAGAGCGTGGCACTCTCTTTACACGAGGCATCGGATTTAACGTCCCCATTCTGACCAGACGTGGCTAACGTAACAAAGTTTTCTCTTTCACATATGAATTGAGGAGACTAAAGGAATTTCCTGTTAGTCCCATAACGTGTTTTGGTGTATGTTTCCCCAATCCTGACATCATCTGCAAATTCTTCATTCGGCCCTACGGCTGAAACTACAAATATTTGCCATCTTTAAATTCAAATATAAAGATTGATTGATTGATTGTTGGTTGCTTAACGTCCAGTGGCAAATATTGCATGCATATTCAGGACGAGAACAAATTATTAATAAATACAATAGGTAGGTTTTGTAATAGGAGCCGTCCGGGATTAAGGTCGGAGAAATTAAGACTGCCACGGGAAATGAGGGTATATTGGATAGGGACAGAAATTTAGCCTTGCAACAGGTCACCTACGGACCCCTCGAAGAGTTGTTGCAATGGTTCTTAACGTGCAAAGAGCGTGGCACTCCCTTTACACGAGACATCGGATTTAACGTCCCCATTCTGACCGGACGTGGCTGCAAATTTGTACATCCCGCACAGCCAAACGGACGCCCCACTTTAGCAAGGGTTTTACTGCCGGTCGGAGGAAGACCAATGGTGACCATACTTCTATTCCCCAGTAACCCTTGGGGGTCAAATATAAAGAGATGTTGCAGGACTGCAAATGAGACAAATATGCAGGAAGGTTCAAATTAAGTGAACAATTTTTTGAGTTCTAACATTGATAGGATTCTACATGTTTTTTGAAATGGTGTCTTACTTGAAATGCTCAATTGAATATTGATAGTATTCTTTAACCCTACATTTTAATACGTCAAAGTAAACAGGCTCTTTCTGTAAAATTCAGCATAACAAAAGTAGACTATATTCCTTGATGAATTAAAATTACTGTCATCAATATTGTTGTCCCCTTCAGACGTAGGTGAAACTGTTCTCCTGTATTTTCCTCTTTCCATTTTTCAATTAGGTCTTCTGTAACTACTTCCTATTGTCAATAGAAAATATTGAGGTTAAAAAATAAAAAAGATATAACTCAAACTTCAATAATTATATGATTCTGTTTATCTCTCACATTATAAAGATCAAACGATTTTAATATATCCTAACTAATTAAATGTATAACACTCAACTTTATATACTTCATGATGCAAAGTGTGCAATTATTTAATGGATACAAATATGTCTTTCTAAGGAACAATGTTTTGAAGTATTATATAAGATATAAATATATATATAATTTATGACATTTCTTGCTTTAAAATTACCTGATCAATGTTGCTATTCTTTTTTTTCTTAATAACAAGCGCAATGTGATTCTGGATGTCAATATTAGAGGGCCAGAAACTTTTGTTGGTAATTGCAGAGTTTCTTGCCCTGGAAAAAGAGCCTCCTTGATGTAAACTTCCAATAAAACTTTCATCTGTTGAACACTTGTAACATTATTTTCCCACGCCATCTTCCTGATGTGCAACTTCAATCTTTGGTCCATGGCATGGCGCAAGCTAGCGACTGAAAGAAACATAATTCTAAAAAAACTTTATGCATTTAACCAGTTTGATTACTAGTACTATACTTATATACGACTTAATGAGCTTATATACTTATATAGGGCTTTATCTTACCTCCTATAGATTTATGGAGATATGATTAGTCAATGAACTATATATATATTTGATATAGGGTGTTCTAAAAAAATGTATGGTTAGTTTCCATATGGGGTTAGTAAGGAGTTACTTCCCATTCAAAACAAAAATGAAATCTGAAAGGTTTAAACAGACGAAGAAACTGATAACGCTATTGACCTGAGGTCAGTAAATTCCATATATGGAATTTACTGACCCCATATATGGAATTTACTGACCCCATGTATATCATATTAGGTCACTAACACACCATTTAACTAATAATATAAGTCCTAATCCAGCTACCCAGGTGATGACTCTATACTCTAAAGAAGTTGTAATCAAGCTACCCGGATGATGACTATTATTATGTGAGACTTAAGAAGTCATAATCCAGCTAGCCAGATAATGCCTCTATACTCATGTAGGATTAAAGAAGTCATAATCCAGCTAAGACGTAATCTAGATACCCAGATGATCACTATTTACTTATGTAGGACTATAGAAGTAGTAACCCAGCTGTCATGATCAGAACTCTATACTTATGTAGGACTGTAGAAGTCGTAAGCGAGCTACCCGGATGATGAGTGTTATGTATGACTAAAGATAATGTAATCAAGCTACCCGGATGATGAATTTATACTTATTTATGATTAAAGAAGTTGTAATCCAGTTACCCAGATGATAAGTGTTATGTATGACTAAAGAATGTGATTGATTGATTGATTGTTGGTTGCTTAACGTCCAGTGGCAAATATTTCATGCATATTCAGGACGAGAACAAGTTCACAATAAATACAATAGGTAGGTTCTGTAATAGATTAAGGGATTATGGTCGGAGAAATTTAGACTGCCACGGGAAATGAGGGTATATTGGATAGGGACAGAAATTTAGCCTTGCAACAGGTCACCTACGGACCCCTCTAAGAGTTGTTGCAAGGGTTCTTAACGTGCAAAGAGCGTGGCACTCTCTTTACACGAGGCATCGGATTTAACGTCCCCATTCTGACCGGACGTGGCTGCAAATTTGTACATCCCGCACAGCCAAACGGACGCCCCACTTTAGCACGGGTTTTACTGCCGGTCGGAGGAAGACCAATGGTGACCATACTTCTATTCCCCAGTCACCCTTGGGGGGCTAAAGAATGTGTAATCAAGCTACCCGGATGATGACTTTATATTTATATATGACTAAAAAGTTGTAATCCAGCTCCCCAGATGGTGATTATTCTTATGTAGGACTATATAAGCCGTAATCCAGCCACCCAGATGATGGCTCTATACTCGTGTATGACTAAAGAAGTTGTAATCCAGCTACCCTCATTTCCCGTGGCAGTCTAAATTTCTCCGACCTGAATCTCTTAATTTATTACAGAGCCGAACCTACCTATTGTATTTATTGTGATGTGAACTTGTTCTCGTCCTGAATATGCATGAAATATTTGCCACTAGACGTTAAGCAACCAACAATCAATCAATCAATCCATAGAGATAGAGACCATTATTTGCTTAGGTTTCGACATCCGAAAATCGTCAAGGGCTTTTTTTCTTTCTTTCTGTTTGACTTGGGCCATTGCAAATGAGTCTTTCCTGTTTGAGATGGCCGAATTCAGAACACACATATTAAATCACTATAAAGAACTTGAATTTCATTAACGATTTCTAAAGTGTTTACTGTGATTAAGATATTTTGAACGTTTTTGTATAAATATGTATCTTCTGTGAAAATATGATATGTCATGGTATAGCTTGTATGCGTTTTGCCAAACAATTGATACTTTCTGTTAACATTCAAAATGTAATTTGAATCATCTGGTACGTTATGTGCAAACTCCTATTACATTACATGTATGTGAAAAAAACTCATTACAGTATGTGCAAACACCTACTACATTATGTGCAAACACCTATTACATTATGTGCCAACACCTATTACGTTCTGGTAAGCGCCTTTTTAACACAGATTAAAACAAAACGCTTTCGTTACATAGAAAAAATAGCAACGTTAAAAACAGCGAATTACAAAATAACACGTGTCCCTCAAAATAACTGTTTTAGAGCCTTAAATTAAAATAATGCAGATAAAAAAAATTGACGCTATTCAATTGTTAAATGCCCTCACTGACAATGAACTAAATTCACTTTCTCTCAAAACGATTGGAGATAGGGCGACGTTATTGATCAGCCCTTATTGGTCAAAATAATTGAGAAGAGAAAAGTCTAGATATAACAAAACACACGGCTTCTATAGTCTTGTGTACACCCTAGCAAAGAAAAGCTATCAAAATGTCTTTAGAAATCTTCCTTAATCAAAATAATTGATGTGCAAAAAAACTTCATAAACTCATAACCTTATCCAATATACCCTCATTTGCCCTTGGCAGTCCAAATTTCCCCGACCTTCATCCCGGACGGCCTCTATTACAGGACCTACCTATTGTATTTATTGTTAATTTGTTCTCGTCCTGAACATGCATCAAATATTTGCCACTGGACTTTAAGCAACCAACAATCAATCAATCATAAACTCATAGATTGTGAAGACACTACCTAAAGCATATACATTAAATTAGTTTTGAATTCCACATATTAAGTAAGACCCCCCCGGTGGATCGCTATCCTTGCCGTGGTCGGGGGGCTTGCGTGTCTCAGTGACCCCAAGAGCTATGCCAGTTGGAGCTTCGTCTCCTGGTAGGGTTACCCATGCTGGACAGGTCGAAGGGTAGAGACCAGACTAAAGTGATCCGAACATCGTACGAGTTGCCCGATGTTTTGAAAAAAATAGGCTCTCCAACCCGTTGGCCGTGGGTTGCTACCCGTGTCGGTGGTTGACGAGATCCTTGCGGATGAGGGCTGTAGCCAGACTCCTTACGGTCAGAAAATACCCGGACGGACAAGACTATAGTTCAATAAGCTGCTTTGGCTCCAATATCATCTAAACGGGAGGTCGGATGGACCCGGTTCGATCAATCGGCTGGTCATGTCGAGCCCTTCAGTTAATCCTCAACAATAAGCTTTCTTGTAACAATTTTCATGATATACACATGTGTTTTAAATAAAGCTATTTATATTTCGGATAACTGAAGAAGGCGATGGCTCATGGGTCAATCAAGTGGTACGCTTTCTATTTCGCTTGATGGATACGCTCTGCTTGAGTATACCATTCTTGGAACATCTGGTGCTTTCCGCAGTGGATCTTGGGTGCTAATTTTGGGGACCAGCTACGTTATACATGTTATACTTGGAGCTCGTTTTCAGCATTAGCACTTGACCCCGGCTCGCCACGGAAACACAGCATCGCCCTTGTAGGCACTCCGAGGTGGGTGGATGACAAGAATGGTGAATCTTTCTCATTTCCTATGGCACAACAAAACCAACCCTCTAAATCAGCTTTAATACATAAAAAAAGAAAATGTGATGATTCAGTGCCCTGTCAGGAAGATGACAGTTGGCCCAGATTTATTGTAATAAAAGGAACAGATGAAAAACCAATTTCCAAAATATCTCCCTTTGTGATTCACAAACAAATTCAAAGCGTTGCTGGTACTGTAAAAAAAGTTTCAAAAATGAGATCAGGCAATTTGTTGGTTGAATGTTCCAACAAAAGTCAATCAACAAATTTGCTTACACTGACAACAATTACAAACTTTCCTGTTTCTGCCTCTCCTCACAACAGTTTGAACAGCTGTAAGGGGATCATTCGAGACAGAAGTCAATACCTTGGTGACCTTACCGTGGAAGAAATCTGTGAGGAACTTTCAAGCCAAGGTGTAACTGATGTTGTTAGATTTCAAATAAAAAAGAATGGAAATATAATCAAATTAAATACATATCTTTTGACATTTAGAACTCCAACTCCTCCTCCATCTATTACTTTAGGTTGCTTCGGAATCAGAGTTGACAGGTTTATCCCTAACCCAATTCGATGCTTCACTTGTCAAAAGTTTGGTCATGGAAGCAAACAATGTCGTGGTACGCAGAGATGCTTCAAGTGTTCTGACGAAGGACACGAGGGAACAACCTGTAGCTCTGAATCTTCTAAATGCGTAAACTGTGGTGAATCCCATTTTTCATCATCTAGGGACTGCCCTGTTTACCTTAAAGAAAAAAATATTATCAAAATTAAAACAGAAAGAAACATCAGTTACCCAGAAGCTAAACAGATAGCTTCTGTTTCGAATGATCTCCTTGTTTCGAACAGACCATCGTACGCCAGCAAAGTTGTCCGCTCATTCAGTCACGAGCATACACAAACTCGCATGACCTGGCCAATTGATGCTGAGACATTTACAATGCTGCCTGTTGAAACAGAACCTAACGATAAAATATTAATTCCAAGAAAACCAACACCTTCTAAAACCAGTACTCAGTCAACTCAATCTTCCTTACAGAGCTCAATGTCATCATCTAAAAAAAATGAAAAAAAGAAATCAAATAAAAAAGATACAGTTAAATCAGACAGTTGGGGCGGTGAATCTGTCTGGGATCTTCCCAGTGACATAGATGATTCTTCCATCTCCAATAGATGAGCACTCACTCTCTAACAGACGTTTGAAGCTTGGACTTCAATATGCTGTCAAACTAAAAGCCTACTCAGATAATCCTGCCTACAGCTGTGTTTTTAATCCAATTTATGAAGATATTTTTGCAAAACATGAAAATAAAATTCCCCCGTTAGGTATACGTTTAAAACCACATTTAGCTTCTTTTGATTTAAAATCTGTTGCTCAAGTTGAAACTTGCAAATGTCCTCCATGGGAACTTCCCAAACCAAAAATGATATTTGATCTCCGTGAACACAATAAAAATAAAACAAATCCTCTTTTAATTCAGCAACACTATGCTGAAATCAAAGCCAATTATTCAGATTTTTCAACTGTCTATACTGATGGATCAAAAGATGGTGACAGAGTTGCATCTGCTGCTGTCTTCAGGGACAGAGCTGCAACTCTCCGTTTGCCATCTGATGCATTGATCTTTACTGCTGAAGCAGAAGCAATAATTTTGGCTTTGAAATTTATTGCTTCTTCAGATAAATCCAAATTTATTATATGTTCTGATTCACTTTCATGCTTACAAGCTATACAAAATACTAAAATTAAAAACCCAACAATTCTCAAAATTTTATATGTAATGAGGAATTTAAAAATTCTTCTTAAAGAAATATTATTTCTATGGGTGCCGAGTCATGTTGGAATCCTTGGAAACACAGCTGTAGACCTTGAGGCAAAGAATGCCCTGGGTGACCCTTTATCTAACTGTGATATACCATATACCGATTTTAAATCTAATATTAGAGAATATGTTTTTAATATATTGAAAAATGAATGGAGTAAAAAAGATGGTAATAAATTACATGAAATTAAACCTAATTTATGTAAACCTTTCAATAATTTTATGTGCAGAAAAGATCAGTGTGTTATTTCTAGATGTCGTATTGGTCATACTAGAATAACACACGAATATCTTTTAAAAAAATGAAGTAGAACCACAATGTATACCTTGCAACTGCAAGTATACTATTAAACATGTTTTAATCAATTGTATTGACTTTGCTGATATTCGTAAGAAGCATTTCAATGTCAATAATATGTATGATTTATTTAATAATGTTTCATTTACAAATATTGTTTCATTTTTAAAAGAAGTTGGAATATATTCTAAAATATAAAAATGTTATTATATTTAAAACGATTTAAAATTTTTATCACGTTATCTTAATGTTCATTTTTATTTGTAAATAATCAATTTGCTTTAATCTAGAATTTTAGTTTATTGAAGGACCTTTTGTCTGATTTTAAGAATATGCTTTAAATTGTAAAAAATATTCGAATTAGCTCTCGCCGCGATATAGCCTTGTTGTGCTAATGCGGCGTAAAGCAACCAACAATCAATCAATCAATCAATCCATCTCCAATAGTCCTCCTTCATCTACATTTAATAAAACTAGTTTATCTTCTACATCCAGTACAAAGTCTTCTAAAGCCCCGTCTCCTCTTCGTTCTCCAGAACAGAAGGATGTTCCAAATAAGCCAGCAAATACATACTCTCAGAAGTCTTCTGATTCGAGGTCGCGGGGTAGGGGTCGAGGCGGAGTAAAACCAGCTGCGCATGGTCCTGGAGATCGACGACTCTCCTCACACAACAGATTTTCAACACTTAACGACGAATCAGAAATGGAAATCGAAAGTGTTCCGCCACCCGAAAGATTACAATCTCAGGGTGAGCGAAATAAGAATGCTGGCAAACTCGATAGCATTCGCCCGTCTATTAACAAATCATGACTAATATCATCCAATGGAATTGCCGAGGTCTTAAAATAAATCTTCTCGAGTTGACGCTTCTAGTTCAGTCATTTTTACCTACTGCATTTTGTCTTCAAGAAACTCATTTAAAAGAAAGTGACAATGTATCTTGAAATATGTATGATTTATTTAATAATGTTTCATTTACAAATATTGTTTCATTTTTAAAAGAAGTTGGAATATATTCTAAAATATAAAAATGTTATTATATTTAAAACGTTTTTAAATTTTATCACGTTATCTTAATGTTCATTTTTATTTGTACATAATCAATTTGCTTTAATCTAGAATTTTAGTTTATTGAAGGACCTTTTGTCTGATTTTAAGAATATGCTTTAAATTGTAAAAAATATTCGAATTAGCTCTCGCCGCGATATAGCCTTGTTGTGCTAATGCGGCGTAAAGCAACCAACAATCAATCAATCAATCTGACCGGACGTGGCTGCAAATTTGTACATCCCGCACAGCCAAACGGACGCCCCACTTTAGCACGGGTTTTACTGCCGGTCGGAGGAAGACCAATGGTGACCATACTTCTATTCCCCAGTCACCCTTGGGGGGGGGGAACCAGTATGTTAACAAAATTAATTATCTATGAATATTCTACATCTCCCCAAAAGAGGTGTGGTTTTAGAAACAGCTGTATTTACAAAGTGCAACCTTTAGGTGAGTTTAACTATTTGAATAAACCTTTAGCAAGTCCGATTAACAAGAGTTAGTAACTCTTCCAGTTCAATATTTTGTGGTGGATGTGGTTATTGCACATTTTGATTTTTAATTTCATACATTTTGGTGCTTAATTTTACCTGTTTTCGCTCGTAATTCTTTAGATCTTTTTGATATAAAATTCCCATGCTTCTTTGTTGACATTTTCCTTTCACTATAGCAGTTAAATATACGAAGTTTTTCATTGGTTATTTGTTAGGGGTAGATTTTCAATTATTATGAATTACACCAAGTATTACTTCCCTTTATTATGCCGGATTTACAAGGTGATTAATAATTTTGTGTGTTTTGTAGAAATTTCTAAATAAAGCATGTCATTTAGTTAAATAAGTTGTTTATGTAAGAAATTTAAGTAGTATTTATATCTTTATAATAGATTTTGATGATATTTTGTAGATTGAAATACGGTTTTAAACCGCATATGGAAAATATCATGTTTTCCTTCTTATAGTAAATGTGTCTCTTAGTTAATTTGTCGAATACTTTACTGTCTAAAGGTAATAAGACCACCTGGATTTATCATTAATCCGCTACTTGTTTACTACTTGGATTTATCATTAATCCGACCATTAAATGAAGTCTCTACTTAAATAAGTCTCTAAAATGTAGACTTTTAACTCTATTGAACAAGTTTCAAGCAATTTTAGGTTTATTAATTTCATTTTAAAACTTTAGGAAACCGTTTAAAATGTAGCTTAATATTTAAATTTCCACAGTGTGTTCTCGCGGTAAATTATCCGATAGGGTCGTGAATGCTGTAGTCCTTGCCAGTACTACTTATGTTTACTACTAAACATACATTTTGAGATTACTGTTGAATATTTATTCAGATCTATTTTTATACTGTAAACTGTTACACTTGTTTTTACACTTGTTATATTTCACATTGTGATAATAAAATATGTAAAACTGATTGAAATTAGAGTCTCATTGCCAATATCATACGTCTCAGTACAACAAGGAAGAACCAGTCTGATTGCAAAATAACACAAAAGTACATCACTTGTCGCATCCGTCGTTCGTCTGTCAGTCTGTCAGTCTGTCGCTCAGTTTGTAGCAATATCAGACATTTTAGAAGTCAGCAGGATTTGGTGGCCAATGTGTTATCTGAGAACATGTGTATGTTGGCATTGAGTAACTTAAATTATTTAAATAAAAGTCATAGGAACTAAAAAGAAAAAGATAATAAAAACAAAAATATAAGGGAATAATAAAGTAAGGGATTATGGCTGATGGTGGATATGAGTATTCGCGATCAGATGCTGATAGGCCCGATTATCAAAACGGTGGAAGGGAAAAGCGAGTAAGTTTTTACAGAGATGGGGCACCACCACCGCGACCTCCACAACCTCGTGCGAATCTGTATGTGGATAACTCATTAGAACGAGAAAGCAGATCATCGTTTACGTCAATTACTGTGCCAGATACGCCAGAATTGTACAGAGAAAGGTCAGAATATCATCTGTCTGCACATTCAAGTAATCCTTATGTTCGCCACAGTACGCCAATGTCGCAAACCGTATGATAATCGTCCAACGTACGATACTTCTCGTCCAACGTATGATATACCTCGTCCAACGTATGATATCTCTCGTCCAATGTATGATATATCTCGTCCAACGTACGATATCTCTCGTCCAACGTACGATACTTCTCGTCCAACGTATGATAATTCTCGTCCAACGTATGATATATCTCGTCCAATGTACGATATCTGATATTTCAAATAATTCAGAGAATGAACGTGGTACGCATGATCAACGGTTAAATCGTGGATATCATTAGCAATTGTTCATATCAAACGACCATGATCAATTTAGAGGTAACATTCCCAGAACTAATGATCGTGAAGCGAATGATTTTCAAGGTCTACCGCCTTCGTTAAGAGTTGATCAATTTCGTATCACTACTCCCGTAGTAAGGAGGGAAAAAGAACCCGAAAAATTTGACGGTAAATCAACCGATTGGAAGGATTATATTGTTCATTTTTAACAGGCCGCAAAGTGGATTGGGTGGCCGAAATCTGAAAAGGCACAACAATTGTCTATGAGCTTACGCGGTACGGCTCAAAAGTTACTTGGGGATCTTAAATATTCCGTTGTAAATGATTATGATGCCTTAAAAGACATTTTAGGACAAAGATTTAATCCTCGTGAACGAGTAACGGCATATCGCTGTGAATTTCGGGCTAGAAAAAGAAAGTCAGGAGAAACTTTACCAGATTTTGGTTACGCGTTGCGTCGTCTAGTGAGGTTGGCATATCCAGATGACGAATATAGCAATGTTCTGGAGCAACTTGTTATTAACCAATTTATATTGGGTTTAGCACATTTAGAAATGGAAAAAACATGTCCAATTCGCTCATCCAACTGCTTTAGAGACAGCAATAGCGCAAGCAGTCGAGTTTGAAGCATTTACAAATGCACAAGAAATGCCGCGAAAACCCAAAGCGGAAGAATTATCATACACAATCGCTGCCATAAATAAAGAAAATAAACAAAATAAAGAAGAAAAACTTGAAAAACAAGTAGAGGTGCAAACACATTCTGAAATTAAAGAAATAATTACGTCTTTTAATAAATGTTTTGAGAAAATATCAGAAAAATTAGATGATATTAATAAACCAACAAGGGAAACAAATCAAAAGAGTTTTTATAGAGACAGAAGGGATCCAATTGAATGTTGGAAATGTGGAAAGAAAGGTCATATGCAAAGATACTGTTACAGTAAGACATTTGTAGATAAAAATGATGAAGTTCATCAAGACTCCAAAGATAAGGATGAAAAAAAATAAACAGGGCTGGTTCTGTGGCCAAAGAGTTAGTCCAAAAAGTTCAGCAAACCAAAAGGCCCAATATTCAAATAAATTATATTAAACAAAATTGACTTTTTGCTAAAACTAAAATGCAGGATTGTACTTTAAATTTTTTTAGTTGATACTGGAGCAGTAGCAAGTGTGATTTCAAAATTTTCATTTGATAAATTGAAACTGTCTACAGATATGTTAGAAGAGGTTCAAACGACCTTGACAGCTGTAGATGGTGAAGAGATAAAAGTTTATGGACAAATTAAATTAAAATTTACAATTTAAATAAAGTTTTTGTTCATACTTTTGTGGTAGCAGAAGTTTATGAAACATCTGGAATTTTTGGCATGGATTTTATAGAAAAATTTGATGCAATTTTATTTGTTTCAAAACACACATGATAATTGCTGGTCATAAAATTAGACTTTATAAGTTAGGGTTTACTACCTGTGCCCACATTAAATAAGCTGAACAAGGAGTTACGCCCCTTTGAACTTATTTGCCAAATATACTACTATATCCATTCTCAATTTTAATTTTATTGTAACTTTTTGTCATCGCAACTCCTCTCAAACCACACAACAGAATTTCATGAAACCTTTTCAAATAATGAGGACATACTACGAAGATGTGCATATCGACAGGAAATTATGATTCAATTGTTTTTCCAGGAGTTACGTCCCTTTGAACTTATTTGCCCAATATACTACTGCAACCTTTTGTCATCGCAACTTCTCTCAAACCAGACAACAGAATTTCATGAAACCTTTTCTGATAATAAGGACATACTACGTAGATGTGCATATCGACAGGAAATTACGATTCAATTTTTTTTCCAGGAGTTATGCCCATTTGAAATTATTTACCCAATATACTACTGCAACCTTTTGTCATAGCAACTCCTCTCAAAACACACAACAGAATGTCATGAAACTGTGTAGATAATAAGGACATACTATGTAGATGTGCATATTGACAGGAAATTATGATTCAATTTTTTTTTCTGATACAATTTTTTTTTCTTACACTTATTTTATTTCTCCAATGACAATGTGGGGACGTGGGGTATGTGAGCACGCTCACTAAGGTTCTTTAATTCTTGATGCGTTTGCCCTTCTCTTTTGACTTGGGGCTCTTATGGATAGTATAAAAGGCATTGTAATCGACCAGCCAAGGATTGTTGAGATGTGATATATGTCTATACATTGTAGAAAATTGTAAATATAGAAAAAAAAAAAAAAATTTTTTTTAGTGGGGTACAAAAAAGGGGGATCCATGCCCCAAATACCTGAGCAATATTCAATATATTCTATTAGGAGTCATAGCTACATGGGGATCTATCCATGTCTTAATTTGGACGACAGTTGTTTTATTTTGTTGGACACTTAAATTTGTGGAAAAAGTCATCCACGAAAACCAAGAAAATTGGATCCCCATGAATAAAAGTACTTTTACAGTATTCAAGTCTTATTTAGACAAAATTATTGAATTAGTCTATGCATGTTGGTGAGGGTAGTAAATTCAAGATTTAAAATATACAAAAATAAATTAAAATGAGCAAGTGCAGTGTAAAATACACAGAATTATACCAGTGTGGTTCTAAAAAACACTAAGGAAATGTATTGCTGAATATTAAAGAAATCTGCAAATGCCATGAAGGGACTGTAGCAGATCGCTTTATACAAAATATCTCATCCATATTTTTACCCATTTATTCTTAAATGACTGTTTAGCTTAACCTATCTTTTGTATTTCCAGCTCAGGTCTAGGGAAGAAGAGGTCCAAAGACTGAGTGTGAACAGTGAGGAAGTTCATAGGGAACTCGAACATAAAGATGCTCGGACTTCTCTATTGCCAAAGAAGAAGGAAGAAAGTCTGAAGATATAGTAAGAATTAAAAAAAATTAACAATTAACTTTAAATCTTAAACTTTATTGAAAAGCACTTTACACCCATAAATAAACAAGGCAGACACTTTGAACTATAACCCTCGTTTTCTTTAAATCAATATATATATAAGCGATTCAAATTATATCAAGAACTCTCTGCCCTCAGTCTAAGTGACTTTTTTTTAAAAAGGAGCCTAATTTGTTAGTGTCCTGTTTTGTTTCAGGATTGAAAATATGTTTTAATTCATCTATATCATTTTTGTTTAATTATTATATTTATTTTCATTTGAAAATTCTTTTCTTAATTGTTCATTTATTTTACATTTAAAAAAGAAATGAAACTCATCATCTAGTACATCATAATGTTAACAATAACTTGTGTGTAACTGTATGGATCTCTCTGACATTGTACCACAAGGTTTCATATAACAATGGGAAGGCTTGGATTGAGTTTGGGATTATTTTCCCTGAACATGTATATAAGGGGCCAAAAAGGAGCATTTTTGTCTCGCCTTGACGGAGTCAAAAAGCGAGACATATGTGTGTCAATTCCAGTTTTACTCGTTACTAAGAAAGACAACTCTGTTCGCTTCTGTGTGGACTTTAGAGCTTTAAATTCTTTAAGTAAAAAAGATGCTTATCCATTGCCCAGAATTGACTCTTCGTTAGATGCGTTAGGAGGCAACAAATGGTTCTGTACCATCGATTTAACTTCTGGTTATTGGCAGTGCGAGATGTCCCCAGAAAGTAAAGAAAAAACAGCTTTTTCCTCTCATAAAGGGTTTTACCAATTTAAAGTACTCCCTTTTGGGCTCTGTAATGCCCCAGCCACTTTTGAAAGGCTCATAGAACTTGTTTTAAAAGGATATCAGTGGGAACATTGCCTTTGTTATTTGGATGATGTTATTATTTTTGGTGATACTTTCGCAAAAACACTAGAAAATATTAAGCTTGTTTTTCAAAGATTTAAATTAAAAACCCAGTAAGTGTACCATGTTTCAAACCCAAGTTTTATTTTTGGCTCATGTTGTTTCAAGAGATGGAGTGAGTTGTGATCCTCTTAAAGTTGAAACTGTTAAAACTTGGCCAATTCCCAGAACTGTCACTGAAGTTAAAAGTTATCTTGGATTAGCTGGTTATTATAGGAAGTTTATACCAAATTTTTCACAAATTGCATCCCCATTAACAGGGTTGACCAAAAAGGCCCGAAAATTTATTTGGACAGATGAATGCCAGTTAAGTTTTGAAAAATTAAGAGTTATTAATCTCAGCTCCCATTTTGTCCTATCCACTACAGGAGGGTCCATACATTCTTGATACTGATGCTAGTGCAAATTGGATAGGTGCAGTTTTATCACAAATTCAGGATGGTCATGAAAAAGTCATAGCTTATAGTAGTAAAACTTTGAATGAGCCACAAAGAAAATACTGTACTACATACAAAGAATTATTAGCAGTTGTCACTTTTGTTAAACAGTTTCGGCATCATTTATGGGGTCAAAATTTCAAGATCTGAAAAGGCACAACAATTGTCTATGAGCTTACGCGGTACGGCTCAAAAGTTACTTGGGGATCTTAAATATTCCGTTGTAAATGATTATGATGCCTTAAAAGACATTTTAGGACAAAGATTTAATCCTCGTGAACGAGTAACGGCATATCGCTGTGAATTTCGGGCTAGAAAAAGAAAGTCAGGAGAAACTTTACCAGATTTTGGTTACGCGTTGCGTCGTCTAGTGAGGTTGGCATATCCAGATGACGAATATAGCAATGTTCTGGAGCAACTTGTTATTAACCAATTTATATTGGGTTTAGCACATTTAGAAATGGAAAAAACATGTCCAATTCGCTCATCCAACTGCTTTAGAGACAGCAATAGCGCAAGCAGTCGAGTTTGAAGCATTTACAAATGCACAAGAAATGCCGCGAAAACCCAAAGCGGAAGGATTCTCATACACAATCGCTGCCATAAATAAAGAAAATAAACAAAATAAAGAAGAAAAACTTGAAAAACAAGTAGAGGTGCAAACACATTCTGAAATTAAAGAAATAATTACGTCTTTTAATAAATGTTTTGAGAAAATATCAGAAAAATTAGATGATATTAATAAACCAACAAGGGAAACAAATCAAAAGAGTTTTTATAGAGACAGAAGGGATCCAATTGAATGTTGGAAATGTGGAAAGAAAGGTCATATGCAAAGATACTGTTACAGTAAGACATTTGTAGATAAAAATGATGAAGTTCATCAAGACTCCAAAGATAAGGATGAAAAAAAATAAACAGGGCTGGTTCTGTGGCCAAAGAGTTAGTCCAAAAAGTTCAGCAAACCAAAAGGCCCAATGTTCAAATAAATTATATTAAACAAAATTGCCTTTTTGCTAAAACTAAAATGCAGGATTGTACTTTAAATTTTTTTAGTTGATACTGGAGCAGTAGCAAGTGTGATTTCAAAATTTTCATTTGATAAATTGAAACTGTCTACAGATATGTTAGAAGAGGTTCAAACGACCTTGACAGCTGTAGATGGTGAAGAGATAAAAGTTTATGGACAAATTAAATTAAAATTTACAATTTAAATAAAGTTTTTGTTCATACTTTTGTGGTAGCAGAAGTTTATGAAACATCTGGAATTTTTGGCATGGATTTTATAGAAAAATTTGATGCAATTTTATTTGTTTCAAAACACACATGATAATTGCTGGTCATAAAATTAGACTTTATAAGTTAGGGTTTACTACCTGTGCCCACATTAAATAAGCTGAACAAGGAGTTACGCCCCTTTGAACTTATTTGCCAAATATACTACTATATCCATTCTCAATTTTAATTTTATTGTAACTTTTTGTCATCGCAACTCCTCTCAAACCACACAACAGAATTTCATGAAACCTTTTCAAATAATGAGGACATACTACGAAGATGTGCATATCGACAGGAAATTATGATTCAATTGTTTTTCCAGGAGTTACGTCCCTTTGAACTTATTTGCCCAATATACTACTGCAACCTTTTGTCATCGCAACTGCTCTCAAACCAGACAACAGAATTTCATGAAACCTTTTCTGATAATAAGGACATACTACGTAGATGTGCATATCGACAGGAAATTACGATTCAATTTTTTTTCCAGGAGTTATGCCCATTTGAAATTATTTACCCAATATACTACTGCAACCTTTTGTCATAGCAACTCCTCTCAAAACACACAACAGAATGTCATGAAACTGTGTAGATAATAAGGACATACTATGTAGATGTGCATATTGACAGGAAATTATGATTCAATTTTTTTTTCTGATACAATTTTTTTTTCTTACACTTATTTTATTTCTCCAATGACAATGTGGGGACGTGGGGTATGTGAGCACGCTCACTAAGGTTCTTTAATTCTTGATGCGTTTGCCCTTCTTTTTTGACTTGGGGCTCTTATGGATAGTAAAAAAGGCATTGTAATCGACCAGTCAAGGATTGTTGAGATGTGATATATGTCTATACATTGTAGAAAATTGTAAATATAGAAAAAAAAAAAAAAAAAAAATTTTAGTGGGGTACAAACTAGAGGCTCTCAAGAGCCTGTGTCGCTCACCTGATTCTACTTTGGTTTTGGAAATCATGTAAAAATAGATTAAAATCATAACAGATACCCTAATAATGAGTGAGGCCAAATTTGGTTTAATATTGGTCCTGTAATTTAATAAAAAATCCTGGTGGCCATCTTGAACAGTAAATCAGCAAGAAAGTAGCAACACTTAATCAGCACCTCATAAGAAAAATTTATGCCATGTTTTGGTTTCATTCCATTCAGTGCACCTCTAGAAGAAGCATTTGTATGTATTTCCCATAGGGTCTTATGTTAAAGGAAGTCCCCCCATTGGCGGCCATCATGGATGAAGGATCAGCTTCAAAGTAACAAAAATTAGTCAGCACCTCATAAGGAACATTCATGCCATGTTTGGTTCAATCCATTCAGTATGTGGTTCTCTAAAAGAAGACATTTGTATGTATTGTCCATAGGGTCCTTTGTTAAACATTGTCCCCATCTGGCAGCCATCATAGATGAAGGATCAGCTTCAAAGTAACAACACTTGGTCAGCACCTCGAAAGGAACATGCATGCCATGTTTGGTTTCATTCCATTCAATGGTTCTCTAAAAGAAAACATTTGTACGTATTTCTCATAGGGTCCTATGTTAAACTAAGTCCTCCGCTGGCGGCCATCTTAGATTATGGATCAGCTTCATAGTAACAACACTTGGTCAGCACCTCATAAGGAACATTCATGCCATGTTTGGTTTCATTGCATTCAGTGGTTCTCTAAAAGAAAACATTTGTATGTATTTCCCATAGGATCCCATGTTAAACTAAGTCCCCCGCTGGCTGCCATCTTGGATGATGGATCGGCTTCAAAGTAACAACACTTGGTCAGCACCTCATAAGAAACATTCTTGCCATGTTTGGTTTCATTCCATTCAGTGGTTCTCTAAAAGAAGACGTTTGTATGTATTTCCCATAGGGTCCCATGTTAAACTAAGTCCCCCGCTGGCGGCCATCTTGGATTATGGATCGGCTTCAAAATAACAACACTCGGTCAGCACCTCATAAGGAACATTCATGCCATGTTTGGTTTCATTGCATTCAGTGGTTCTCTAAAAGAAAACATTTGTATGTATTTCCCATAGGATCCTATGTTAAACTAAGTCCCCCGCTGGTTGCCATCTTGGATGATGGATCGGCTTCAAAGTAACAACACTTGGTCAGCACCTCATAAGGAACATTCTTGCCATGTTTGGTTTCATTCCATTCAGTGGTTCTCTAAAAGAAGACATTTGTATGTATTTCTCATAGGGTCCTATGTTAAACTAAGTCCCTCCCTGGCGGCCATTTTGGATGATGGAACGGCTACAAAGTAACAACACTTGGTCAGCACCTTGTAAGGAACATTCATGCTATGTTTTGTTTCATTCCATTCAGTGGTTCTCTAAAAGAAGTCATTTGTATGCATTTCCCATAGGGTCCTATGTTAAACTAAGTCCCCCGCTGGCGGCCATCTTGGATGATGGATCGGCTACAAAGTAAAAACACTTGGTCAGCACCTCCTAATGAACATTCATGCTATGTTTTGTTTCATTCCATTCAGTGGTTCTCTAAAAGAAGTCATTTGTATGCATTTCCCATAGGGTCCTATGTTAAACTAAGTCCCTCGCTGGCGGCCATTTTGGATGATGGAATGGCTACAAAGTAACAACACTTGGTCAGCACCTTGTAAGGAACATTCATGCTATGTTTTGTTTCATTCCATTCAGTGGTTCTCTAAAAGAAGTCATTTGTATGCATTTCCCATAGGGTCCTATGTTAACCTAAGTCCCCCGCTGGCGGCCATCTTGGATGATGGATCAACTACAAAGTAACAACACTTGGTCAGCACCTCCTAATGAACATTCATGTTATGTTTTGTTTCATTCCATTCAGTGGTTCTCTAAAAGAAGACATTTGTATGCATTTCCCATAGGGTCCTATGTTAAACTAAGTCCCCCGCTGGCTGCCATCTTGGATTATGGATCGGCTTCAAAGTAACAACACTCGGTCAGCACCTCATAAGAAACATTCATGCCATGTTTGGTTTCATTCCATTCAGTGGTTCTCTAAAAGAAGTCATTTGTATGCATTTCCCATAGGGTCCTATGTTAAACTAAGTCCCCCGCTGGCGGCCATCTTGGATGATGGATCGGCTACAAAGTAACAACACTTGGTCAGCACCTCATAAGGAACATTCATGCCATGTTTGGTTTCATTCCATTCAGTGGTTCTCTAGAAGAAGTTCAAAATGTAAAAAGTTTACGCCGACGACGGACGACGCCGGACGACGACGGACGACGGACGCCAAGTGATGAGAAAAGCTCACTTGGCCCTATGGGCCAGGTGAGCTAAAAAGGGGGATCCATGCCCCAAATACCTGAGCAATATTCAATATATTCTATTAGGAGTCATAGCTACATGGGGATCTATCCATGTCTTAATTTGGACGACAGTTGTTTTATTTTGTTGGACACTTAAATTTGTGGAAAAAGTCATCCACGAAAACCAAGAAAATTGGATCCCCATGAATAAAAGTACTTTTACAGTATTCAAGTCTTATTTAGACAAAATTATTGAATTAGTCTATGCATGTTGGTGAGGGTAGTAAATTCAAGATTTAAAATATACAAAAATAAATTAAAATGAGCAAGTGCAGTGTAAAATACACAGAATTATACCAGTGTGGTTCTAAAAAACACTAAGGAAATGTATTGCTGAATATTAAAGAAATCTGCAAATGCCATGAAGGGACTGTAGCAGATCGCTTTATACAAAATATCTCATCCATATTTTTACCCATTTATTCTTAAATGACTGTTTAGCTAAACCTATCTTTTGTATTTCCAGCTCAGGTCTAGGGAAGAAGAGGTCCAAAGACTGAGTGTGAACAGTGAGGAAGTTCATAGGGAACTCGAACATAAAGATGCTCGGACTTCTCTATTGCCAAAGAAGAAGGAAGAAAGTCTGAAGATATAGTAAGAATTAAAAAAAATTAACAATTAACTTTAAATCTTAAACTTTATTGAAAAGCACTTTACACCCATAAATAAACAAGGCAGACACTTTGAACTATAACCCTCGTTTTCTTTAAATCAATATATATATATAAGCGATTCAAATTATATCAAGAACTCTCTGCCCTCAGTCTAAGTGACTTTTTTTTAAAAAGGAGCCTAATTTGTTAGTGTCCTGTTTTGTTTCAGGATTGAAAATATGTTTTAATTCATCTATATCATTTTTGTTTAATTATTATATTTATTTTCATTTGAAAATTCTTTTCTTAATTGTTCATTTATTTTACATTTTAAAAAAAAATGAAACTCATCATCTAGTACATCATAATGTTAACAATAACTTGTGTGTAACTGTATGGATCTCTCTGACATTGTACCACAAGGTTTCATATAACAATGGGAAGGCTTGGATTGAGTTTGGGATTAATTTCCCTGAACATGTATATAAGGGGCCAAAAAGGAGCATTTTTGTCTCGCCTTGATGGAGTCAAAAAGCGAGACATATGTGTGTCAATTCCAGTTTTACTCGTTACTAAGAAAGACAACTCTGTTCGCTTCTGTGTGGACTTTAGAGCTTTAAATTCTTTAAGTAAAAAAGATGCTTATCCATTGCCCAGAATTGACTCTTCGTTAGATGCGTTAGGAGGCAACAAATGGTTCTGTACCATCGATTTAACTTCTGGTTATTGGCAGTGCGAGATGTCCCCAGAAAGTAAAGAAAAAACAGCTTTTTCCTCTCATAAAGGGTTTTACCAATTTAAAGTACTCCCTTTTGGGCTCTGTAATGCCCCAGCCACTTTTGAAAGGCTCATAGAACTTGTTTTAAAAGGATATCAGTGGGAACATTGCCTTTGTTATTTGGATGATGTTATTATTTTTGGTGATACTTTCGCAAAAACACTAGAAAATATTAAGCTTGTTTTTCAAAGATTTAAATTAAAAACCCAGTAAGTGTACCATGTTTCAAACCCAAGTTTTATTTTTGGGTCATGTTGTTTCAAGAGATGGAGTGAGTTGTGATCCTCTTAAAGTTGAAACTGTTAAAACTTGGCCAATTCCCAGAACTGTCACTGAAGTTAAAAGTTATCTTGGATTAGCTGGTTATTATAGGAAGTTTATACCAAATTTTTCACAAATTGCATCCCCATTAACAGGGTTGACCAAAAAGGCCCGAAAATTTATTTGGACAGATGAATGCCAGTTAAGTTTTGAAAAATTAAGAGTTATTAATCTCAGCTCCCATTTTGTCCTATCCACTACAGGAGGGTCCATACATTCTTGATACTGATGCTAGTGCAAATTGGATAGGTGCAGTTTTATCACAAATTCAGGATGGTCATGAAAAAGTCATAGCTTATAGTAGTAAAACTTTGAATGAGCCACAAAGAAAATACTGTACTACATACAAAGAATTATTAGCAGTTGTCACTTTTGTTAAACAGTTTCGGCATCATTTATGGGGTCAAAATTTCAAGATTAGGACAGACCATGCTTCCCTTATTTGGTTAAAAAAATTTAAAAATCCCGAAGGAATGGTAGCTAGATGGATAAGTGTCTTAGATACATATGACATGGTTCTCGAACATAGAAGGGGTGCCCTCCACTGCAATGCAGATACTTTATCTAGACATCCCCATAGGAAGTGTAAAAGGACTGATTGTCCAGATTGTGCAAATGCAAATTTGTTGTCGGTTGAGAATAATGAAACTTGCAGTACAAAAGCAGCTTCAGAAATTCCTACTCCTAAACGGGTTATTAAAACAGACCCTGGAGAGACTTCAATTGCAGTACAGGACGATATAGAGGATGATTCAATTCCTAACTGTTTGTCTATGTGGTCCGATGAACAAATATTATGCTGGCAAAAAGCTGATCTAGACATTAAAATAATTTTTGAATTAAAGTCGCTACATTTAGCCAAACCTCCCAAGGAGTGCATTCAAGGGTGTTCATATTCTGTAAGAACTTTATGGAATCTTTGGGATCTTTTGATAGTTCAAAACAATGTGTTATATTATCTTTTTGAAACTGAAACTTCAGAGGTTAAACACTTATTGATAGCTCCATGTGATAAGATCTAAAATATTCACTCATTTACACAATGCTCATGTGGCTGGACATTTAGGTAGAGATAAGACATTAAACTCAGTCAAACGCAGATTTTTTTGGCCTGGTATGACTTCGGATGTTAGTCAATGGTGTAAAACATGCAATCAATGTGCACAAGTAAAACCTGGTCCTGGTTTAGGTCATTATTATTTACAACAGTCAACGGTTGGTTTTCTTTTTGACAGAATTGCAATAGATATTTTAGGCCCTTGTCCAGTTACAAGAAATGCAAATGAATATTTAATTGTAATTACTGATTACTTCACAAAGTGGACTGAATAGTTTGCAGTGAGTAATCATACAGCCCTGACAGTAGCAGATAAATTAGTCACAGAGGTGTTTGGTCGTTTTGGTGTCCCAAGTCAGTTGCATTCGGATCAAGGTCGAGAATTTATGTCGGATTTATTCACTCAAATTTGTGTTTTATTAAATATAGATAAAACAAGAACCTGCCCCTATAGACCTCAATCAGATGGCTTAGTGGAAAGAATGAATAGGACATTAATTCAAATGTTGTCAATTTTTTGAATGACAATAGAAATGATTGGGATGATCATCTACCATACCTTTTGATGGCTTATAGGTCTACTATTCAAGATAGTACTGGGTTCGCCCCACATAAATTATTGTTTGGTAGGGACATGATGTGCCCTATAGACATAATCTCTGGATTTATGCCAAAACATGAAAATATTTTATGTTCTGTCCAATATGTCGAATGGGTCAAAAACACCCTCTCTTTAACCTATGAATTTGTAAACTCAAACCTCAATAGGCCTGCTTCTCGTCAGAAGAAAAATTATGATCGTGGTGCAAAACCGCGTGCTTTTGATTTGGCGTTGGTATCCCCCTAAGGCAGGATTAAAATTAGCCCTGGGTTGGACTGGTCCTTATCATGTCGAAAAGAAGTTAAGCGATGTTTTATATAAAATTAGGTTGCTACCAGATCAACGATTTTTGGTCGTACATGTAGATCATCTTAAATCTTATACTGGGTTAAATAGGCCAAATGGTTGGGAAATTGAAGAGTTGGAATTAGATAATAGTTTTGTGGAATTACCATGTGAAACCGAAAATATTAATTTTGCTGACCGACTTGAATAGTTCTACGGAAATACCGAGTTTAAATACTCCCGATGCAAGGGTCAATAATCATATCCCTGTGGATAATAAACCAGTAACCCCTCCCCGCAGAACATGCTGTGGTCGTTCAGTTAAAAAACCAATAAAATATTCACCATCTTTATAGAGTTTACTGAATTAACAGAGTTCCTTTTGTAAATATGTATATATTTTAATAACAGTGTGTAGCTATTTGTACCATCCTTTTGTTAATCGATTAAACTTTACGGTGTCGAAATAAAACATCTCTACATAAGTAGGATATTTGAACTGAATAATTAAGTATAGAAATAAATTTAGTACTATTTCTTGATATACTTTAGTTTTTAAAATATCACATTAGCGTGTTAAGGCTTGGTGTTGACTTTGATTTATAGATAGAATAAAAAAATAGGCAAATATCAAAATTGTAAGGAAAAGAGAGTAAATTGTCTTGTAGACATTACGATGTAAATGAAATGATCCAAGTAGCTCAATTAGTTCTTAAGGTGATTTTTAATGAATGTATATCAGACTTATGTGCTGATGTTTATAAAGAGAGAAATTAAATATTGATCTGTTAGTAGGGATGTCATTTTAAATTTATATTTCCGAATTAGGGATCACACAAGGAAAGAATTTACTTTTTCCAAGTAGAGATGTATTTTTCTTGGACACTATTTATATGGAGATCGAGATTAAACTATATTGCGCAGTATAGTTTGTGTTATGGTAGAAGTTGAATTAAAATAAGTATTGTTTTTCCGAAAGTAGTAGGGAATCATATTTTAATTTTATAAGAATTGCTAGAAATATCATTCAAGCCAAAATTTCCGAGATTAGTAGGGGTATTTGGTTTAGCAATTTAATTTTGTGTATTTAAATGGTGTGGAAGAGAAATATATATATATATATATATATATCGAAATAAATGCTTGGGAATTTAAGTACCAGCTTTTGAAGATAGGATATATGACTAAAAAAAAAGTTTTTTTTTCTCTCTGTAGTTTCGCTTCATTATGGCCGAAATTGATAGTATTATAATTGACGTAGACGATCATGAAATGATGAGTTTAGACAAAGAATTAAGATTACCATGGCCTAGCAATGGCATGTCATGTGACGTTAAAGATTGTTCCGACTATATATCCTCCTCCTACAATAGTTACATCAAACATTGGAAGAAATATCATAGAGCAGAAATTCAAATTTTACAATGTACTAATTGTACCAAAGAGTTTGAAAACAACTGCAAATTATTAAAACACTTGAAAAAGTCACATAAGTTAAATGATAAAATAGCTAAAAGGACATTGCCTGAGGCTATCAGACAAACAAAATTAAATACAAAATACATTGATTGATTGATTGTTGGTTGCTTTACGCCGCATTAGCACAACAAGGCTATATCGCGGCGAGAGCTAATTCGAATATTTTTTACAATTTAAAGCATATTCTTAAAATCAGACAAAAGGCCCTTCAATAAACTAAAATTCTAGATTAAAGCAAATTGATTATTTACAAATAAAAATGAACATTAAAATAACGTGATAAAATTTAAAATCGTTTTAAATATAATAACATTTTTATATTTTAGAATATATTCCAACTTCTTTTAAGAATGAAACAATATTTGTAAATGGAACATTATTAAATAAATCATACATATTATTAACATTGAAATGCTTCTTACGAATATCAACAAAGTCAATACAATTGATTAAAACATGTTTTATAGTATACTTGCAGTTACAAGGTATACATTGTGGTTCTACTTCATTTTTTAAAAGATATTCGTGTGTTATTCTAGTATGACCAATACGACATCTAGAAATAACACACTGATCTTTTCTGCACAAAACATTATTGAAAGGTTTACCTAAATTAGGTTTAATTTCATGTAATTTATTATCACCTTTTTTACTCCATTCATTTTTCAATATATTAAAAACATATTCTCTAATATTAGATTTAAAATCGGTATATGGTATATCACAGTTAGATAAAGGGTCACCCAGGGCATTCTTTGCCTCAAGGTCTACAGCTGTGTTTCCAAGGATTCCAACATGACTCGGCACCCATAGAAATAATATTTCTTTACGTAGAATTTTTAAATTCCTCATTACATATAAAATTTTGAGAATTACTGGGTTTTTAATTTTAGTATTTTGTATAGCTTGTAAGCATGAAAGTGAATCAGAACATATAATAAATTTAGATTTATCTGAAGAAGCATGTTGTATCCTTTTAAAGATACATTGTCACTTTCTTTTAAATGAGTTTCTTGAAGACAAAATGCAGAAGGTAAAAATGACTGAACTAGAAGCGTTAACTCGAGAAGATTTATTTTAAGACCTCGGCAATTCCATTGGATGATATTAGTCATGATTTGAAAATAGAAACGCGAATGCTGTCGAGTTTGCCAGCATTCTTATTTCGCTCACCCTGAGATTGTGATCTTTCGGGTGGCGGAACACTTTCGATTTCCATTTCAGTTTCGTCGATAAGTGTTGAAAATCTGTTGTGTGAGGAGAGTCGTCGATCTCCAGGACCACACGCGGCCGCTTTTACTCCGCCTCGACCCCTACCCCGCGACCTCGAATCAGAAGACTTCTGAGAGGATGTATTTACTGGCTTCTTTTGGACATCCTTCTTTTCTGGAGAACGAAGAGGAGACGGGGCTCTAGTAGACTTTGTACTGGGTGTAGAAGATAACTTTTTAGATGCAGATGAAGGAAGACTATTTGAGATGGAAGAATCATCTATGTCACTGGGAAGATCCCAGACAGATTCACCTCCCCAACTGTCTGATTTAACTGCATCTTTTTTATCTGATTTCTTTTTTTCATTTTTTTTAGATGATGACATTGAGCTCTGTAAGGCAGATTGAGTTGACTGAGTACTGGTTTTAGAAGGCTTTGATTTTCTTGGAATAATTAATTTATCGGAAGTTTCTAATTGAACAGGCAACATTGTAAAAGTTTCAGCATCAATTGGCCACGTCATGCGAGTTTGTGTATTCTCATGACTGAATGAGCGGCCAACTTTGCTGGCGTACGATGGTTTGTTCGAAACTAGAGGATCACTCGAAACAGAAGCTATCTGTTTAGCTTCTGGGTAACTGATGTTTCTTTCTGTTTTTATTTTAATAATATTTTTTTCTTTCAGGTAAACAGGGCAGTCCCTAGATGATGAAAAATGGGATTCACCACAGTTTACGCATTTTGAAGATTCAGAGCTACAGGTTGTTCCCTCGTGTCCTTCGCCAGAACACTTGAAACATCTCTGCGTACCACGACATTGTTTGGTTCCATGACCAAACTTTTGACAGGTGAAGCATCGAATTGGGTTAGGGATGAATCTGTCAACTCTGATTCCGAAGCAACCTAAAGTAATAGATGAGGGAGGAGTTGGAGTTTTAAAGGTCAAAAGATATGTATTTAATTTGGTTATATTTCCATTCTTTTTTATTTGAAATCTAACAACATCAGATACACCTTGGTTTGTTAATTCATCACTAATTTCTTCCACGGTAAGATCACCCAGATATTGACTTCTGTCTCGAATGATTCCTTTGCAACTGTTCAAACTATTGTGAGGAGAGACAGAAACAGAAAAGTCTGTAATTTTTGTCATGGTCAGCAAATTTGTTGATTGACTTTTGTTGGAACATTCAACCAACAAATTCCCTGATCTCATTTTTGAAACTTTTTTAACTGTACCAGCAATGCTTTGAATTTGTTTATGAATTACAAAAGGAGATATTTTTGAAACTGGTTTTTCATCTGTTCCTTTTATTACAATAAATCGGGGCCAACTATCATCTTCCTGACAGGGCGCAGAGTCATCACATTTTCTTTTTTTTGTTGAAGCTAATTGAGAAGTTTGGTTTTTGTTTGCCATATGAAAGGAGAAAGATTCACTATCCTTGTCATCCACCCACCTCGGAGTGCCTACAAGGGCGATGCTGTGTTTCCGTGGCGAGCCGGGGTCAAGCGCTAATGCTGAAAGCAAGCTGCAAGTATAATGCAGCCTGTCCCCAAAATTAGCACCCAAGATCCACTGCGGAAAGCACCAGATGTTCCAAGAATAGTATACTCAAGCAGAGCGTATCCATCAAGCGAAATAGAAAGCGTACCACTTGATTGACCCATGAGCCATCGCCTTCTTCAGTTATCCGAAATATAAATAGCTTAATTTAAATACATGTGTAAATAATGAAAATTGTTACAAGAAAGCTTATTGTTGAGGATTAACTGAAGGGCTCGACATGACCAGCCGATTGATCGAACCGGGTCCATCCGACCTCCCGTTTAGATGATATCAGAGCCAAAGCAGCTTATTGAACTATAGTCTCGTCCGTCCGGGTATTTTCTGACCGTAAGGAGTCTGACTACAGCCCTCATCCGCAAGGATCTCGTCAACCACCGACACGGGTAGCAACCCACGGCCAACGGGTTGGAGAGCCTATTTTATTCAAAACATCGGGCAACTCGTACGATGTTCGGATCACTTTAGTCTGGTCTCTACCCTTCGACCTGTCCAGCATGGGTAACCCTACCAGGAGACGAAGTTAATTTTATATCACAGAATGTCTAAAGATAATGAATCTTCCTGTAATGATGATATGAGAGATATTTGCCCGTCAGAGGGCATGTGTTGTGAGGTAGTGAGCTGCACAGGCCCTATCCTCAGAACACATGCCAAATATACAGCTCACTGGAAGCTTAAACATGTGACCCAACTAACTGTCTACTCATGTCCACATACAAAGTGTAAACAGAAAGATGCTGAAAAATGGAAAATGAATAGACATCTCAAAATAGTACAGAAGTATAATGCAGAGATGGTTTCTGCCATTGATATTCCGTCTATTAAAGAGAAAAAACATGCATTACGTAAGTCCAGGAACTGTTTTATATAGAAAGGTATCTAAGGTGAACACCGAAGCTAGGGACGCAGCTAGAAAGGCAAGACAAGACTATGTCAAGGAACAAAATTTACCGGTTCGCGACCAACCGTTCGGAGATCTGCAAGTTTGTAGAGGACATTATGTAGATTTCAATAACAATTTAACAGAAGCCAAATTTGTTAAAAGGTGGTGAAGTTTTGTTTAATCTTTAATGAACTTTTCAGGACAGTGAAAAGGGGTGGTGCATTTATGCAAGTTTATTCTATTTTGTTATATATATGTTTATTTGATAAGTTTTTTTCATACATTGTAATATTTTGATACTATTTGTCTACATACATTACTATATTTTTGACACATGTTACATTTGTTACTAGTGCTTTTATATTTCTAAATTAATGCATTTAGAACAAATTATAATCAAAAATCTAATTTGTTCTGAGGGGGAAGGAATGTGGCGGATGTGGTTATTGCACACATTTTGATTTTTAATTTCATACATTTTGGTGCTTAATTTTACCTGTTTTCGCTCGTAATTCTTTAGATCTTTTTGATATAAAATTCCCATGCTTCTTTGTTGACATTTTCCTTTCACTATAGCAGTTAAATATACGAAGTTTTTCATTGGTTATTTGTTAGGGGTAGATTTTCAATTATTATGAATTACACCAAGTATTACTTCCCTTTATTATGCCGGATTTACAAGGTGATTAATAATTTTGTGTGTTGTGTAGAAATTTCTAAATAAAGCATGTCATTTAGTTGAATAAGTTGTTTATGTAAGAAATTTAGGTAGTAGTTATATCTTTATAATAGATTTTGATGATATTTTGTAGATTGAAATGCGGTTTTATACCGCATATGGAAAATATCATGTTTTCCTTCTTATAGTAAATGTGTCTCTTAGTTAATTTGTCGAATACTTTACTGTCTAAAGGTAATAAGACCACCTGGATTTATCATTAATCCGCTATTCGTTTATTACTACTTGGATTTATTATTAATCCGACCATTAAATGAAGTCTCTATTTAAATAAGTTTCTAAAATAAAGAAGTCTCTAAAATGTAGACTTTTCACTCTATTGAACAAGTTTCAAGCAATTTTAGGTTTATTAATTTCACTTTAAAACTTTAGGAAACCGTTTAAAATGTAGCTTAATATTTAACTTTCGCTACCTACCACAGTGTGTTCTCGCGGTTGATTATCCGATAGGGTCGTGAATGCTGTAGTCCTTGCCAGTACTACCTATGTTTACTACTAAACATACATTTTGAGATTACTGTTGAATATTTAGTTAGATCTATTTTTATACTGTAAACTGTCACACTTGTTTTTACGTCTCAGTACAACACGGAAGAACCAGTCTGATTTCAACATAACACAAAAGTACATCACTTGTCGCATCCGTTGTTCGTCTGTCAGTCTGTCAGTCTGCCGCTGAGTTTGTAGCAATATCAGACATTTTAGTAGTCAGCAGGGTTTGGTGACGTAAAGCCGCCCGACCCTCCTGTTACAATTTGAAGAAATGTGAATAATAGCTACATCTGGCATGTCGATGATCGTTGTTGGGGCATCATAGTCACTGCAATTTAAAGAAAGAAAATGAACGAATAAGGTTCTCGACAGAATCTCAAAAGTTAAAAAAAATAAATTACAAATTTAAGATTGATTGTTTTAGTTTTGAGACAGAATTATTTTCAGATTTCAGGTTGTCGTGGCCTGTGATACAAGTTGTTTTAATACTTTGTGTATATAGTCTTAAGAGTACTTTAAACATTATAGAGATAAAATTGAGAATGGAAATGGGGAACATGTCAAAGAGACAACAACCCGACCAAAGAGCATACAACACCCGTAGTCCACCAATGGGTCTTCAACGCAGCGAGAAATTCCCGCACCCGGAGGTGGTCCTCAGCTGGTACCTCTGATGTAACTCTATATTTTTTTTTATTTCAAAAACTTTTTTTTTTTATTTCAAAACATTGTCTAAGAGTATATTTCTTTTAACATTATAGTGATGCATCTCAATTTGATAATGAAATGCAATCTTCTTGAAATGTTTTCTATCAGAAGGAATATCTAATTACATAATTTGGAAGTTTTAACACATCTTGTCTTAGAAAATGAAACAATACTTTGACATTAAAAAGGAAAACATAAGACATTAACTCACCAGATAATTGATTTGCTTTTTAAAATGGATATTTGTCAACTTTGTCCATGTGACTTAAACCGAGATATCCTATTGGCTAAGGAGATGGAACATCATAATGCTGAATACAATGAATAAGAAAGGAGTTGGAACAATTTAATACTAAAAATAAGCAGGGAAAACTAAACAACATACAGATAAAACATATATAGATAATTCTGTGTGCAAAATTGGAGATAGATCAGTATGATTATCATGCGACGATCTGCTTATCATGACAAAAAGACAAAAAGCCGTCTTACAAAAACTCCGAGTCATCCTGTCTATTTGCACTGTCCATGTTCTCTTGCCACCCATTATTTGTCTCTGTGCTTGTTTCTCTTTCACAAAAAACTGTAATAAACCTATTAAGTCTTTGTGTTCAATTTCAATATGTTTGAGGTAATTGCTTTGTTTTTTCTGATGGAAAATTGCAAGAAGTACACCGAAACATTTCAGTTGCATGGAATAAATCAGCAAAATAAAATAACATTTCCTGTACTAACCTATACTAATGTTTGAATGCACACAACCCTTATTATACATATGTTTTGCCCAATGTCTATTTCAAATATCTGAGTGATCAAAATATGAAACAAAGTTTTCTGTTTCTAACCCATGTATTATAATGTACAACCACTAATTAATTAGTTTAATACATTTACATTAAAATAAATGTATTTATTAACAATGAAAACTTCTTTCTCTCCCAATCCTTTTGGAGCCCATTTTAGAAAGTTTGTTCCGTGAATTCATATGTCTTTTATATGTTTATATGTTCATATGATATTAAAGTTTGATGTCAAATATAAGTTGATACATCACTCTTTCATATGATACCAATTTTGTGATGATATCTTCATTTTGAAATTTATTAAAAGAGTCCCGGTGTTTGAAAATGAAATTAAAAAAACCGGAAGTCACACTTTAACGCGATTTTACCAAAATCTGTTCCATGGGAACACTCTACGACAAGGCTAAAATGAAAGTATAATGTTTACACTATCTTCATGTGGATTTTCAGCCGTGAGGTTTTTCGGTCCATTAAGTTCTTTAAAAAGCGTCTTTTCCCGATTTGTCACTCCACTACTTCTTTCCTATCTTGGATTACAACATAACATTGCTATGATTAAGATACAAATAATTGACGCCCCCAAGGGTTACTGAAGAATATAAGTATGGTCACCATTGGTCTTCCTCCGACCGGCAGTAAAACCCTTGCTAAAGTTGGGCGTCCGTTTGGCTGTGCGGGATGTACAAATTTGCAGCCACGTCCGGTCAGAATGGGGACGTTAAATCCGATGTAAAGAAAGTGCCACGCTGTTGAACCAGAACATGTAGTATACTTCTTTGAGATTAATATATGACAAAAATAAAAATTTATCTTGCTCCTAAAATATCAAAGGCATGTAAGTTTAATCAAACAATCCCGAAAAATGAATTAAATGTTATGTTTAAGGTAGATGGGGTGTCTAAATTATAATCCATAGAATTTTTTAATAATTTGTCAAAATGTAGTTTATATCATGCTTTTTTTTTTTAAATAATAAAAAGCATGGGTCACGGGGCTTATTTTCACGCTACACGTTGTGCAAAATTGATAGATTTTGTATAGATTATGCATGGAAAACGCAATTTTCTGCCATAAAACGAAAACTACACCATAGAATTTCGAGGTCAAATATGAGAATATAGCTCTAATATTATACTTTCAGATAAGAAAAAGAAAAAATGGGGTCACGGGACCCGTTTTCTTGCTACATAATAAAATAGGTAAATTCCTAACACATTCTATTGTAAAAGTAACTTTATCTGAATTACCTGCCCTTACATTTGAGTTGCCTCCCCTTATGTGGAAAAGTTGGAAAAAATTGAATCAAACAAAAGTATTCTGTTTTTTGTAAAATACAACAATAAATATAATAAAACATGTCATTTTAAAAGACCGCAAACAATTTTTTGGGATCGTAATGGTATGATGTCGTCGTCGTCCGAAGACACATTCCTTTCCGGACAATAACTTTAGTTTAAGCGAATGGATCTCTATGAAATTTTTTTACCCCTGCAAAAATTTTGCGGTCGTATATTGGTATGACGTTGGCGGCGTCGTCGTCGTCGTCGTCCGAAGACACATTAGTTTTCGCACTATAACTTTAGTTTAAGTGAATGGAAGACCAATGGTGACCATACTTCTATTCCCCAGTCACCCTTGGGGGTTCAAAAATTGAATTATTGGGGTTCTTTGATATGCGGAATGTAACCGTGTATTTAGATTCTTAATTTTTGGTTCCGTTTTCAAATTGGTCTACATTAAGGTCCAAAGGGTCCAAAATTAAACTTAGTTTGATTTTAACAAACATTGAATTCTTAGGGTTCTTTGATATGCTGAATCTAAACATGTATTTAGATTTTTGATTATGGGCCCAGTTTTCAAGTTGGTCCGAATCGGGGTCCAAAATTAAACTTTGTTTGATTCAACAAAAATTGAATATATGAGGTTCTTTGATATGCTGAATCTAACCATGTATTTAGATTTTTGATTTTTTGGCCCGTTATCAACTTTGTCCACATTGAGGTCAAAAGGGTCAAAAATTAAACTTTGTTTGATTTCATCAAAAATTGAATTCTTGGGGTTCTTTGATATGCTGAATCTAACCATGTATTTAGAATATGGATATTGGACCATAATAGGTGAATGTCCAATTTAAAATATTTAAGTTCTTAGACCACATTCATTCTGTGTCAGAAACTATGCTGTGTCAAACATTTAATCACAATCCAAATTCAGAGCTGTATGTTGTGTCCATACTTGCCCCAACTGTTCAGGGTTCGACCTCTGCGGTCGTATCAAGGTGCGCCCTGCGGAGCATTTTATTTTAGAAGGTTCTATACCACAAAAGGAAGGTTGGGATTGATTTTAGGGATGATGGTCCAAAAAGGGGCCCAAAACAAGCATTTATCTAGTTTCAGGACAATAACTTATGTATAAGTATTTCAATTGCTCTGAAATTGTACCACAATGTTTAATACCACAAGTAGAAGGTTGGGATTTATTTTAAGGGTTATTGGGCAAACAGTTTAGGAATTAAGGGCCAAAAACAAGCATTTTTCTAGTTTCCAGACAATAACTTGTGTGTAAGTGTATAGATCTCTCAGACATTGTACCACAAGGTTCCATATAACAAAGGGAAGGCTGGGATAGAGTTTGGGGTTAATTGTTTTTTTCTTTAAAATTTTCCATTTTAGGTTGGTTCTTTCTGATTTATATATAAAAGCAAATAATAATGATATGGTTTGATTTCACCAAAAATTGAAATATTGGGGTCTTTCATATGCTTAATCTAACCGTGTTTTAAGATTCTTAATTTTTGGTCCCGTTTTCAAATTGGTCTACTTTAAGGTCCAAAGGGTCCAAAATTAAACTGATTTTGATTTTAACAAAAATTTAATTCTTGGGTTCTTTGATATGCTGAATCTAACCGTGTATTTAGATTTTTGATTATGGGCCCAGTTTTCAAGTTGGTCCGAATCGGGGTCCAAAATTTAACTTTGCTTAATTTCAACAAAAATTGAATATATGGGGTTCTTTGATATGCTGAATCTAACCATGTATTTAGATTTTTGATTTTTGGGCCCCGTAATCAACTTTGTCCACATTGAGGTCAAAAGGGTCAAAATTAACCTTTGTTGGATTTCATCAAAAATTGAATTCTTGGGGTTCTTTGATATGCTGAATCTAACCATGTATTTAGATTTTGGATATTGGAACATAATAGGTGAATGTCCAATTTAAAATATTTAATTTTTTGGACCACATTCATTCTGTGTCAGAAACTGTGCTGTGTCAAACATTTAATCACAATCCAAATTCAGAGCTGTATCAAGCTTGAATGTTGTGTCCATACTTGCCCCAACTGTTCAGGGTTCGACCTCTGCGGTCGTATCAAGGTGCGCCCTGCGGAGCATTTTATTTTAGAAGGTTCTATACCACAAAAGGAAGGTTGGGATTGATTTTAGGGATGATGGTCCAAAAAGGGGCCCAAAACAAGCATTTATCTAGTTCAGGACAATAACTTATGTATAAGTATTTCAATTGCTCTGAAATTGTACCACAATGTTTCATACCACAAGTAGAAGGTTGGGATTTATTTTAAGGGTTATTGGGCAAACAGTTTAGGAATTATGGGCCAAAAACAAGCATTTTTCTAGTTTCCAGACAATAACTTGTGTGTAAGTGTATAGATCTCTCAGACATTGTACCACAAGGTTCCATATAACAAAGGGAAGGCTGGGATAGAGTTTGGGGTTAATTGTTTTTTTCTTTAAAATTTTCCATTTTAGGTTGGTTCTTTCTGATTTATATATAAAAGCAAATAATAATGATATGGTTTGATTTCATCAAAAATTGAAATATTGGGTTCTTTCATATGCTGAATCTAACCGTATATTTAGAGTCTTAATTTTTGGTCCCGTTTTCAAATTAGTCTACTTTAAGGTCCAAAAGGTCCAAAATTTAACTTATTTTGATTTGAACAAAAATTTAATTCTTGGGTTCTTTGATATGCTGAATCTAACCGTGTAATTAGATTTTTGGATTTTGTGCCTTGTTTTTAAATTTATCCACATTGAGGTCAAAAGGGTCTAAAATTAAACTTTGTTTGATTTCATTAAAAATTGAATTCTTGGGGTTCTTTATATGCTGAATCTAACCATGTATTTTGATTTTTGGGCCCTGATATCAAATTGGTCCACATTGAGGTCAAAAGGGTCAAAAATTAAACTTTCTTTGATATCATCAAAAATTGAATTCTTTGTATTCTTTGATATGCTGAATCTTACCATGTATTTAGCTTTTGGATATTGGACCATAATAGGTAAATTAAAAAGATTTAAGTTCTTAGACTACATTCATTCTGTGTCAGAAACCTATGCTGTGTCAAATATTTAGTCACAATCCAAATTCAGAGCTGTATCAAGTTTGAATGTTGTGTCCATACTGGCTCCAACTGTTCAGGGTTCAACCTCTGCCGTCGTATCAAGTGGTGCCCAGCGGAGCATTTTATTGTTAAATTATTCCCCATATTTACAAGTGAAAACTTTTGAGTATATTTTTGTCAGTTTCAGATCATAAAAAATATTTTTCCACAATTTCACAAAAAAAAATCACATGAATATATACCCAAATGTTCGCATTTTATCAAATAATACAACTACAGAAATTAAAAGAAAAACTACATCTAATGATCTTACATTCTAAAATAATATAAAAACAACATTTTACAATACCATTTTGTTTCCTGATTTCTTATTAAAAACTAATTTTTAGAAAGATAGAAATTACCTTTGCTCTTTATATTTCAGTGATGTCATAGCATATTTGAATTTTGAGTTACATTTTTTGTACTCATTAATTTATTAAATTGTCAAAGACATATACTGCTACACCATAATATGGACCTTTTATATCATGTACATCAAAAGTCTCTGAGAAGTGAAAAAACTCAAATCTGAATTGTGTATAAAAATTGATTGTTGTAGATATATATTTTATAGGGGTACTGAATCTGTATAAAAAACCAAACAAAGTGCTGGTCATATTGCCCCTAACATCCATCATCAAAGAGCAAAAGGAAAAACTTGACAAAATAGGAGTTCAAGCAGTGGCATTGAGTCAAAAATGTACTCTATTAACAGATGAGGAAGCTGATGGTGAGTATACATTACAATGATTGTCCTCATTAAATAAGATTAAGTCATTTAAATAATTTTCCTTAAATACTAAAATTCTACTAATTATCATTTGTAAAAGTATGCAATTCATGTGAACAATATTAATTACTACACCTTATTACATGCATGCGAATGATATTATTTGGATAAATAAATGTATATTCAGTTATAAAAGTCAGTTTTGGGGAATTCTCTTCATACATCATCATGCTCATGATCTGATTCAGGTTTTAATTAAAAAAGAGTGAATCTTTTCAATAATCATACTTTAAAGTTTTGTATTGAATCAGATATTGAGAAGTTTGAAGGGTGGCGAGATGCCTGGGATCGAATCCCTTTTAGAGGAGAAGCCCTTCTTCCTAAAACTGAATTTTATTAATACATTTTTATTCCTTCATATGTTTAGTATCAGAAGCAGTGTTGAAAAGCAGTGTAATATTAGTCCATCCTGAGGCCGTTTTAAAGGCAGAAAAAGGTGTTCAGATTCTAACATCTTTAGATGGGAAAATTGGGGCCATAGTTGTAGATGAGTGCAATAAAATAGATGATTGGTAATTCAAAACGTTTTGAATTTTCACTTTTTGATTTCTTTTCAAACAGATGTGTGTTTGTTCTATGACTTAATGTTAATTTGTTGCATTCATTTTTTGTTTTTAACTGGAATTCAAATGAAAAATCTGTTATTGTTTTCAGGATGCATGTTGGGTGGGTGGTTGCCAAACAGTGTCATCTCATTTAAATGCAGAGGCTTTGAAAATTTCATTTTTTTTTAATTTTGATATGCTGTTTCCTTGGACTATAAACTTACGGTCAAGTTCACTTTTCATGATATGATGTACTATCATTTTTGAGTTTTCATCGTTTTAGAAGTCCAAATATACTATTCTCATATGAGTTATTTCCCTTTGAATCAAAAATATTAAGAAGTATTAATTAAATATTTATTTTTTTAGAATGATTGACTACACCAGGATTCGGATTGACTATTTTTACTGCATTTTGTACTGGATACTCTTATATTTTGGACAAAATCAATTAATTAGCTACAAATAAAATGAGAACACAAAATAATCGTCAGCAAGTCAGATAAGCAAAAAAGTTCTAAATCCTGATTTACAGTATCGTCCACAATTATGATAATGTACATAGAATCAGTTGATGTTATCAGGCTATTTGGAGTCTCTATTTGTATTACTATAAATAAAAATTGTATTTATAAATATTATTAAAACTAAATGTTTAAGCTTTCATAAATTAATTTCTTTTGGTTTCATAACCTAGAAATGTATCTTGACATTTCTCATCTAACAGATTGTGAACAAATTATTTTTTAGAGCAAACAGTTTAAATGTTGATTAGATAAACATATCACTACATTTACTATGTGTATATTCAATATGATGAATTTGTGATGCTGAAGCTTACTTTTTGCCTATTTATTTTCAGGGGAAAGGACTTCAGAAAAACCTTTGAAGAATTATATATCCTGAGATCTTTTTTCCCCAAGGCTCCTTTTGCATGTCTGAGTGGGACATTGACCAAACAGCATATAAAGAATTTGTCAAAATCTTTACATCTTGAAGATGTTGAATATATATCAGTAAACCCTGACAAACCAAATTTATTGTTACATTGTTTTAGAAAAGACAAAGGGGACTCTTTTACTGTAATAGAAAGTATATTCAAAGAACAGGTTGACAAACTCTACAAATCCAGAGAATAATTTCCGGTTACACTAATGTTTATGCCATTGCAATATATTTCACATGCAATGTGCTATGCATATTTTATTTTTGGTGGAAGAGAAATTGTCAACCTGAATAATGCATTATTTGGTTGCAATCAAATCAAGATGAAGACGTTATGTCTTGTATACTCTCTGATTTGCAGACTATCTGCCCCAGATTTAGATTAATTTTTACCACTAGTGTAGTTGGCATGGGATTCGACCCTCCTTCAGTGACCCATGTCATTGATTGTAAACCTCCAAGAAATTTGACCAACTATTTACAGGAAATTGGTCGTGCAGGTAGGAGGGGACAGTCTACAAAAGCAACTCTGCATTTTAACAAATCAGACATTTCAAGAAATCTACCTGGAATTCAGGATGATATAATTAATTACTGTCATTCCGATTTATGTTTAAGGGAATGTTTGCTGAACATCTTTTCATACATTAAATCTGTAAACAGCCCACAAGGTTGTTCATGCTGTAATATTTGTGAAAAAGAATGCAATTGTGATGACTGCCAACTAGTAAATACAGTTGTTGAATTACATGTTTAACTGAACAAATGTTATAAGGCAAACAATATGGTGATTTCTTATAGAAAATTTCAGTACAAACTATTTTTTATCAGATCGAGTCAAATTAATTATTAAAAAATATCATCATGTGCCACTGATACAGAATTAAAATATTTACTCCAGATTATCACTTCCATCTTGGGGAAGAAGAAATGTTGTTTTGTTTCAAAAGATATTCCCCAGCATTTTCTGGTAAAAACATTTTGAATATCTTCTTTACATTAGTAAGCTTTAACTTTGTGATTAAATGATTTTTGCAGTTTATATATGTTTATATATCTCAATCACTAATTATTTCACAAAAATTGGTAAATATAACATTCCTATACTGTGAAGACAGACTTCTTTTAAAAAAGAACAGTGGTACATATATCAGCTTTCAATCTCTATCAGTTGATTAAAATTGGTTGATTAAAGAATATCTTTTCTTAGTAAGTCACATATTGATGTCATGAATGAAAAATTTATATGTAATAGACATTTTAACCATCCATGTAACTGTATCTTTGCCATAAGACTTAATGTACTGAATAATACAAATAATCAAATTACATTAATTATAAGATAAAAAAAGGAATCTTGCACCTCTATAATCTGTATGCAGAATCAGCTATTTCTTGTAACAAAGTTGATATACGAAATCTCAACAATCTGTTCTCACAACTGACTTTAAAAGGTTTATCTGGAAAACAATAAAGGAAAGATGTGTACAATTAGTCATGATTCATCCTTATACAAATAATATTTATTAACAGCAATAACTAGTACAGGTAAAAAAAAAATCTGGTAGAATTATCTCCCTTAGTCAATGATAAAAAAGTAAAACATGGTATCCATCTTTTCTTATATTTATGTATTTTTATGCCCTGCTGTAGCGGAGGGGGCATTAAGTTTTACCCTTGTCCGTCTGTACGTACGTACGTACGTCCCAAAATTGGTTTCTGTTCTCTAACTTGGGTTTGCCTCAACCAAATGTTATGAAATTTATACACAATGCTTATTACCACAAAATAAAGATAAAATTTGAATTTTGGTGGGGTCACTTAAACCATTCTCGAGTTATGTCCCTTTATAAATGGAAAAAAATGTCAAATTTTTAGTTTCCGTTCTCTTCCGTCGGGATGACCCCTGGGGACTAACCCTGTATATCATTCAAACCATTTTCACATGACAAACCAGAATATATATGGTTTAGGGGTGGGGATCTTGACCACTTACAAGATATTATAACTTTCTTAAATGGCAGGGGGTGGGGGTGACCCCTGGGGACTAACCCTGTATATCATTCAAACCATCTTCACATGACAAACCAGAATATATATGGTTAAGGGGTGGGGATCTCGACCATTTACAAGATATTAGAACTTTCTCAAATGGCAGGGGGTCGGGATGACCCCCGGGGACTTACCCTGTATATCATTCAAACCATCTTAGCATGACAAACCAGAATATATATGGTTTAGGGGTGGGGATCTTGACCACTTACAAGATATTAGAACTTTCTTAAAAGGCAGGGGGTGGGGGTGACCCCTGGGGAATAACCCTGTATTTCATTAAATGCGCTTTATCATTTAAAAAATTTTCAATTAAAAAGATTGTGTCTATCACAAACGGTTTTCAATTTATAATCAATTGAACATTTTAAAAAATTATATCCAATAGGGTTCTATAGTAAAACCCTCCTTTCTGTTTGCCCCTCAAAGTACCCCTTTATAAACCCCATTGCACAAATAAAACCCTGATTGCACCACTAGACATGTTAGTCTAACATATTGTGAAACCCTAAGTTATTCTGACAAGCGGTTTTGGAGAACGGGTGCGGACAAGTTCAAATTTAAAAGCGGCTGAAGAAGAAGAAGAATAATAACTGAGCAAAACCAATAAGTCTTCCCAAACTTCGTTTGGGAGACTTAATTACAAAGAATACAGAAACTGTTATCTCTGTAACACCACCTACTAATAAAAAGGTTCCTTACCAGATGCACAAAGCTGAAACACCTGCCAACTTTAGTAGTAGTAGAAACTCACCATTGCCAGAGTGTTAAATGTAACTCAAACTTAAAGAGCTCAGACGAAGATGTCCATATTGTATCAATTACTCGGTGTGGTATACTTGCCAACTCGAGTGAGCACACAGAGAAAGAGATGAATTCCACCCGTGTAAAAATAATTTGACATTGTATGGATTCTCTGATGATTGATTGATTGATTGTTGGTTGCTAAACGTCAAGTGGCAAATATTTCATGCATATTCAGGACGAGAACAAGTTCACAATAAATACAATAGGTAGGTTCTGTAATAGATTAAGGGATTATGGTCGGAGAAATTTAGACTGCCACGGGAAATGAGGGTATATTGGATACGGGCAGAAATTTAGCCTTGCAACAGGTCACCTACGGAACCCTCAAAGAGTTGTTGCAAGGGTTCTTAACGTGCAAAGAGCGTGGCACTCTCTTAACACGAGGCATCGGATTTAACGTCCCTATTCTGACCGGACGTGGCTGCAAATTTGTACATCCCGCACAGCCAAACGGACGCCCCACTTTAGCACGGGTTTTACTGCCGGTCGGAGGAAGACCAATGATGACCATACTTCTATTCCCCAGTCACCCTTGGGGGTGATTCTCTGATGAGCTTATGTTGAGATAGACAAAACGAACTTGACATCATTCATTTGGCAAGGACACTTGAATCTCAGTACAGTCTCATACGGGATTACCTGATAAATACCAGCAATGAATAATTATGTAATTTAATGGATTAGGACTAAAACAGGACCACAACAGCTGCATGGAATCATGTTATAACAAATTTATAATAATTACAACCATAAAAAAATATTTTTCGTATATTGGTATCTCCTCGCTGTTATTGTCTGTAGTCATCCAATTTTCTATTACATATTTACGATGTTTATTGTTTCATTGCGAATAGCAAACACTCCGAGAACACCACTGGCGTGGCATGTTTAAACACGTGTAAATACAAAGCATAGTAAAGACGAATTTCTCTTTAGATGTATCTGTGACAAAGTGATTTTCTAAGATATTAAAGACAGAAGAATCCGAAAGCATCAACAACAGAGGACACGGATAGCGAACGAGGAAACAAAACAAAGGGACACTGTATGGTGTTGAGGGGGAATCGCCAAGAGCTTGACATTGGAATAAATGTATAAATGTAAATATTACAATTTCGATCTCTATTTCTTTTCATTCAATTAATATCTAGTCCGTAAGGTATTTCAATCCAATCCGCAATTATAGTAAATTTCGATCTGTATTACATTGATTAATTATATGTAAACCTCATCTTAACCATTGATAATGCCCCAACTCTTGTAAATAGTCGGATAATACTTTGCTTTTCATGTAGAAATCGTCTCGTATTAAAAGTAAAATCACGATAACACGGAACTCCGAGGTAAATTAAAATCGGAATGTCCCTAATTATAAATGTCAAAATCAAACGAATAGACATCAACTGTGGTACAGACGTAGAAAGTAATGGATAAAAACTGCACTTCTTCATACTGTAACCGACAAATTTATTTTCCGTGACCTGTGTGACGAACCAGAAAATAATTGTCACTTATTGATTAGTGACTTGCTGTCCTACGATCTATACTTGTCCTGTCGAGTAGGTGGTTGTTTCACTAATTAGAAAGTTTAGTCACCGGCTAGAGTATGCGCGCTTAGGTGCATAGATGCATAGATCTCGATCTGCGAGTAGCGGCGGATTAATGTATGTTGCCTTGATTACTGTTTTGAAAATATGTTTTATGAACTGATTGTATATATGTTGGATGGAAAAATAAAGTATGTGAATGGTCATCTGAAATTGGACTTAGTTTATTGGATTGTAAATTATCAGTGATGGAATAGAGTTAACGAAAACGAAACACGCCAACAAAAGAACCACACTGTATAATCAACAATTCTAATTACGCCAAACACTGGATTTTCTAAACATGTCAAATGCCGGGGAATGAGTGCCAAGCCTGTGTAAGCTGAGTGTCCTAAGATTCAGATTCAATATTTTATTAAAGTCTCACTACTTGCAATACATAAATATGCAATACATAAACCGAACAACAGAAACGACTCTGGTCTTTGGTTGCTGGCTGAAATGTATAAGTAAAACTTTTATAAGATCAAATACTTTTTTCTGGAGGCGCACTTAAAATCAGTGCGGCATCCAGGGACGCATAGCTTTTTATACCAGATTAAGAATTAAAACATTTTACTAATGAAATAAAAGAATCTAAATTGTTTCCAAAACAAAATATATTTACATCGCGTTAGTAAATAATTAAAACTCCGAATCCCCTAAAGGTATAACCTGAGCTTATGGTTATGTAACACAATTGGACTTTATTGTCTGTTTCCTTATTATCAGGTCTTGCAAAAATGAAAGAGATAAATTGATTTACTAATCCTTTTTGTTCTTTTAGACCAAAAGCTTTTTACACTTTGTTACAACCCCAAGGGTGACTGGGGAATAGAAATATGGTCACCATTGGTATGCCTCCGACCGGCGGTAAAACCCTCGCTAAAGTGGGGCGTCCGTTTGGCTGTGCGGGATGTACAAATTTGCAGCCACGTCCGGTCAGAATGGGGACGTTAAATCCGATGCCTCGTGTAAAGAGAGTGCCACGCTCTTTGCACGCTAAGAACCCTTGCAACAACTCTGAGGGGTCCGTAGGTAACCTGTTGCAAGGCTCAATTTCTGTCCCTATCCAATATACCCTCATTTCCCGTGGCAGTCTAAATTTCTCCGACCTCAATCCCAGACGTCTCTATTACAGAACCTACCTATTGTATTTATTGTTAACTCGTCCTGAATATGCAACCAACAATCAATCAATCAACCTAATTGTCCACCTTTTAAAGAGGAAACATTGGATTGACTGTCAATTTATTGTCAAGTGATTGTCGTACGGATCAAATCATGCATTATGTTATGATTGAGATATTAAATTGTAATTTTTGTATTGTAAACCCATAAAGGAAAAGTAAAGATATTTTACTTAAAGTAATAGTGTATTTGAATAAAATTTTTAATGATCATTATGTTAAATGATTGATTGATTGTTGGTTGCTTAACGTCCAGTGGCAAATATTTCATGCATATTCAGGACGAGAACAAATTAACAATAAATACAATAGGTAGATTCTGTAATAGGGGCGTCCGGGATTAAGGTCGGAGAAATTTAGACTGCCACTGGAAATGAGGGTATATTGGATAGGGACAGAAATTTAGCCTTGCAACAGGTCACCTACGGACCCCCCAAAGAGTTGTTGCAAGGGTTCTTAACGTGCAAAGAGCGTGGCACTCTCTTTACACGAGGCATCGGATTTAACGTCCCCATTCTGACCGGACGTGGCTGCAAATTTGTACATCCCGCACAGCCAAACGGACGCCCCACTTTAGCAAGGGTTTTACTGCCGGTCGGAGGAAGACCAATGGTGACCATACTTCTATTCCCCAGTCACCCTTGGGGTTCATTATGTTAAAGAACAAATTCCTGGATATTTTGATAATACTGAACTCCCTCTTCTTTTGTTATGTTTACAAAAAATCTACTAGGAAATGTTCAATTATAGCCAAGTGTGTTAAGATGTTAATATCAGTGACAATACACCTACGCCATGTAATTGCAGTAATTCCGAATAAAATTATGGCCCCAGTTCCCATGTCAAAACTGGAGACATTAACATCGTTTATGACAGAGAGTTGAAATCATTCCTCAGTAAATGACCTAAATATCGTCTCCCGTCAATTATTAATTGGAATGAGTGTCGTAATATCACCCTCGACTCACTCCATACTTACTGTTCGAAATGGATAAAACGAGAAAAGCTGACAAGAAATCTTTGGACTCTTTTTTTAATTCAGTAATGAAAATAGTTGATATACGTATACAACATTTTAAGAACATTTTACTCTTAACAACAACCATAAGAAACCTATTTCTCGTATCAAACATAACTAAAAGAACTCGCCAAGGAATTTGTTTTTGTCCCGGCTGATCAAGCTGCTAATAATATCATTATTGTTTGACGTAAATTTTACATTTAGGTTTTGCAATAGAAATCACGAATTCACCAACATTCCAACTGACTCCATTTTCGGAAAACGACATATGTAACAGACATAAACTTTTAGCTACTTCTTTACAAGCAGAACCAAATACAATGAAAGTTCCAACTATGTACTGGCTTCCAAAGCTACACAAAACATCTTACAAATATAGATTTATTTCGTCTTCAAGCCATTGTTCCACTACTTAATTGTCTATTCTAAAGTTTTTTTGGAACCATTTTATCAAAGTCTATGAAATGTTGGATTTCTCTCTTAAACCTCTTAAAGGTTTCTATCTTTGAGCATAAGAGACGTCTCTTTGCAACGCGTTCACCATTTATAAGGACTGTATCTATTCTATTTGGCATAACCCTAGAGTTTTCTCCTAAAAAGTCCACAAGTTTACTCCTCCGTTGTCGTCTAAATTTATATGGCTAATACAACCCTTTACTTGATGCCCTTTTTTCTTTCTGTAGAAGTTTACGGTTTTATTTTGATTCCAAAGTTCAACTGATGAGAATGCAAGTTGTTTTTGGCATTCAAAAATTAACGAGTTGATCTGCCGATTTTATGAATATGCAGAGTTTCTTGAAGCATTCCAATTTGCAATTTACCTTTGTTATCTGAGACATTAAAATTCATGAGCTTGGATTTTCGATGAGGATTGTCATTTCTTATCAAATGCGAAACTGTATTTGGCCCAAGCCCCTGGACTCTGGCAAATGTTGGCGAACGCGTTGTGCTCTTATTCTTGTGGAGGCTTGAGTGACACGTGTAGTTCTTCCTTTTCTTTGTGATATATGTCTTACCTTGTCATCACTTGTTTTCTTCTTCTTGGTCTCTAATTTTCTGCTTTTTCTTTTCCGCATTCTTTGACCTTTTCATCTGCATCAAGTTTTTTTTTATTATTAAATCTTTTGTACTGTCTATGATTCGATACGAAATTGAAATGAGACAAAAACAAATAAATAATATTATATGGGACGGGAAAACACTATGCGTCTGGCGTATTAAATTTTAATCCTGGTATCTTTGATAACTATCCCGAAGGGTGACTGGGGAATAGAAGTATGGTCACCATTGGTCTTCCTCCGACCGGCAGTAAAACCCTTGTTAAAGTGGGGCGTCCGTTTGGCTGTGCGGGATGTACAAATTTGCAGCCACGTCCGGTCAGAATGGGGACGTTAAATCCGATGCCTCGTGTAAAGAGAGTGCCACGCTCTTTGCACGTTAAGAACCCTTGCAACAACTCTTTGAGGGGTCCGTAGGTGACCTGCTGCAAGGCTACATTTCTGTCCCTATCCAATATACCCTCATTTCCCGTGGTAGTCTAAATTTCTCCGACCTAAATCCCGGACTCCCCTATTACAGAACCTACCTATTGTATTTATTGTTAATTTGTTCTCGTCCTGAATATGCACGAAATATTTGCCACTGGACGTTAAGCAACCAACAATCAATCAATCATATTGCGTCACATCTGTATAGATGACATCAAGTAATCTTGTCCTGTCAACTCTTTCAAGTGGTTGTTGGCTGTCCAATTTTAGTCTTAGTCCTTGAGGTAAAGTTTGAACTAGGAAAAAATAAATCCTCGGCCAGATTTTTCTAAAAAATTTCAAAATATGAATATGGTTTTACATGAACACTACAAAATCTACTTGTATTTCGAAGGTTTAATGAACAAATTAAAGTGCACATGTAGCAAAACTGGTAAAGCAGCAAATAGTTATCAAAGGTAGCAGGCTTATAATTTGATACGCCAGACGCGCGTTTCGTCTACGTAATACTCATCAGTGACGCTCAGATCAAAATAGCAAGAAGTGCTGACTACTGGGCAGGTGATACCCTCGAGAACGAAACGTCCACCAGCAGTGGCATCGACCCAGTGGTGTAAATAGTTATCAAAGGTACATGTACCAGGCTTATAATTTGATACGCCAGACGCGCGTTTCGTCTACATAAGACTCATCAGTGACACTCAAATCAAAATAGTTAGAAAGCCAAAACAAGTACAAAGTTGAAGAGCAATGAGGACCCAAAACTCCAAAAAGTTGTGCCAAATACGGCTAAGGTAATCTATGCCTAGGATAAGAAAATCCTTAGTATTTCGAATAATTCATACCTTTTCAAACAGTAAATTTATAAAAATGACCATATAATTGATATTCATGTCAACACCAAAGTGCTGACTACTGGGCTTGTGATACCCTCGGGGACGAAAAATCCACCAGCAGTGGCATCGACCCAGTGGTGTAAATAGTTATCAAAGGTACAAACAGTGCATTTTTATCTAAATTCAATAAAAGGTACTTTTTCAAGTTCATACTTCGCTTTAAATTTTCTGTAGGTTTTTAGTTTATTTCCATTTATTGAATTATCATCATTAAAGAGACAATGTTTCCAAAATATAATCTAATTGAGATTCTTCGCGAGGGCTTAAAGTAATCGTTTATTTAGATATGAGGGGAGTGGTTCTGATTGATTGATTGATTGTTGGTTGCTTAACGTCCAGTGGTTAACATTTCATGCATATTCAGGACGAGAACAAAATTAACGATAAATACAATAGGTAGGTTCTGTAATAAGGGCGTCTGGGATCAAGGTCGGAGAAATTTAGACTGCCACGGGAAATGAGGGTCTATTGGATAGGGTCAGGATTGATGCATTTACACCCAGATTACATACAAGGGATTACACTAAATGCAAGCAATCAAGCAGCTAGCATGAACAACATCTATATATCATATAAAGTGTAGCCTACATTTTATGCAAGATTATGTCTAGTAACAAAACATTATTACCACAGGCTTCCAGTTACAATAGAGTGAAAGAAATTTATTATTCAAGTTTTCTTTGGGCGACCAAGTCCAAATTTATGATTTAAGGTTACATCTAATACAATTATATTTTTAAATTGGTCTAATCTTGTAAAATGTACTATAGTTAAGAGAAAATGACCGATTTAAGGTTACATTTAACACAATTATCTATAAAAAAGAAACCGATTTAAGAATACATTTAATACATTTAGCAGAAAAGTGGTCAATTTATTGAAAAAAAATGTAAAATAATCATTAAAGAAAGTGACCGATTTAAGGTAGATCATAAGTATATACTTTTTGAGATACAATTTTCTTATACTTTGCCAAAAGGAAGATTTTACTATGCTTTTTTCAAAAATATAATAAAAAGTATGGGTCACCTTGCTATTTTCCAAGCTATAAGTCGTTGAAAATTGCCTAAATTTGGTTAGATTGTTAATGAAAAAACACATTTGTGTGCATAAATAAAATATAATATGTTTTAAAAAAATAAAAAGAAAAAATGGTGTCACCGAACCTGTTTTTTTTGCTACAAGTAAAAATTAAAAATTTCTCTATCAGTCCAGTATATATTTTTCACTAAAAGAGTTATCTCCCCTTAAACGGGAAAAAATGATTCTAAAAACACAAAATTTGATATTTGTTTAAATATTTTGAATAATACAATAAATCACCAAGTTTTCTTTATATAAACAAACAATCTAACCATTAAATTGCAAATCTGTCTCCAAATTTGCAGATTTGGGCAAATAACTAGACCAATATTGTACTGAGATTGTACAATCCAAGATGGCGGTATACCATGAATCTACCTAAAGGTTACATCTAAATATAATTATCTTTAAAAAGTAGTAAAGTCTTGTAAACAATAATATAATAATCAACACATTTTTTATAATTATGTTGATATATTTGCAACACCGCCAACAGAACCGCAAAGAATCACCCTACCAGACCAATCAGGAAGACCAGGAACTGATACTATTTCAAAGACAGCAAATTGACTATGTTATGATTAAATGATTGTTTAACCTGCATGACGTCTTTTTTATTGATTATATTTGATACAGTTAATCAATAGAATAACGGTACTTAGAAATTGTTCACAGGTGTACAAACCTCTGGTAATTGTTACGGTTGATTAGTTACGAAATTGTATTATTTGACACTAATTAATAAGGATAAAATACATTACAGAGTACCTTACACTCTTCTATTATTAATTATTTTATTATGTAACCAATTAATCGATCAACACCTGACAGCCAGCGAACAATGGCCTTTTGCATTTATGTTGGTTAAATTAAAATAAACCATTATTGATCCGACGAACGGGTAAAATAGATAGTTTTAAAAACGCTTTAGCTATTAGAAAGAACCGAACGTATGCATAAATTTTCGCTGAATTTAATTTCGCTATTTCCCCTTACCCGCCAAAATAAGCAAAAAATAAACACCCCGCGAAAATAACCCGCTGTACGGTAACTTTATACAGTCATATTTACTTAATTGTTCAAGCAATAATTGGATATCAATAAATCATATAATTATCCGTTATAATTGATTTATGCATTCAAAAATTTAGTACTAAAGTTTCAAAACATCGAATTATATTTATTGTCATAACGATATATTACGGTTGAAAGGATGGGCAATTCTTTCTTAAAAAGGTTGTGTATAAGAGTTTGTTGAGACCAATTGTCTCATTTCAAACTAAATCATTTACGTAAATATAGGCAATTTGTTTCTTTTAAGTGTTGGTAACAGTTTCAAACCAGAAATTTCTATAAATTTTTACTGAAATTCTTTTTCGCAATATTTACATCATAAACTTAAGAGGATACCTAGATTACAACTTTGTACACCAGATGCGTTTCGTTTATGTATAAACAAGGCTCGCGAATGACGCTCGAATAAATAAAAATTAAGGCCAAATAAAGAACGTAGTAGATCTTGAAAATAAGTATATATACAGCTGACATTTATGAGAGGTTATATATGTCCGCTATTTTGTTTTATGTGTAATATTACTTACTGTGGCATAATCTGTATTTATAAACCTGTTTTGGTGGTTTATTGTATGGCCCCTCAGCCTAAAGAATGTGGCCTTTTGCATTGGCCCGTATTTCACTTAATAATCTAAGGAAATCATAAGTTTGAATGTTATTTTTCTGTAAAGGAATGTCCATTTCCTTCAGATCAGCTGTTCTTCCAATGAATATAATTTAGTTGGTCCTTGTCTGAACTTTTGTATTGACCAAGTATGTAAAGTTGAGGTCATCAACCATTGATGCCAATTAAATTTACGCAGGGGTCTTAACCCGGCAAAAAACCAACTAATCTTGTTTTAATTGATAAAAATAATAATGCAAGCGAAAATATCAAAGCAAAGTGGTTAGCATATGAGAATGAAAAACGACCCGAGCAGAACCAGAACCAGAAACAGAAGTTCCACTTTACACCTTCTGTCATTTTGTTTGCTTTAAATATTCAATCAAAGGTTTTATGTCCATTTCCCTATATATTCATTGAGAAATTAGCCTATTGCACTCATTTTCAGCGGTCGAAAAATTTAAAACCAATACTAATAGCTTACAATCCATTTTCATATTGCGTCACATCTGTATAGATGACATCAAGTAATCTTGTCCTGTCAACTCCGTTTTTGTAGTTATTGTTTATTTGTCCTCGTCCTGAATATGCATGAAATATTTGCCACTGGACGTTAAGCAACCATCAATCAATCAGCAGTGTGTGGATACTGGCAAAGAGATTCCAAATCGAAATCCAATAGAAAAACAGTGATTTTATTTCAACTTTGAAATAGCTCTGTCAGACAATTGATTACACACGGGCTATTATTTCAACTTTGAATTATTTTTAATTATGGAATTTGCATAATTTCTTGTGCTTGAAATCTTTAATAAATTCCAAGTTTATGCTGTATTATAATGCTCTGTTCGGTGCACAACACTTTCCATACAATGTATTTTGTATAGATACATTCAATTGACAATGATCTATATTTGTTGTATGGAAAGTGTTGTGTGCCACACAGAACATTGAAATACAGAAACATTACAGACAAAGGAAATTATGCAAATTCCAAAATTAAAAATAATTCCAATTTCAGATAATAACCTGTTTACACATGTTTTGGATTCACCATTTAAGGTTACAAACACTGAGTTTTCTATTCTTCTGTTGACTTGAATTGTTTTCATATATACTGTTAGTACTAAGACAATCAATATGTTCTACATTTTGCTAACGGGGTATATAGTAAATATTACTTTATTATTTTTATAATTTTTTTACATACATTGAACCACAATTTTAAATGAAAAAGGATTTATTTTTCAAATTTTACCCTCAAACTTGACAATTTTTAGTACCCACAGAGTCGGGGTCACTTAATTTTTAAATTAAAAGCCATACTGGTGTAGGCATAGTAATTCATAGGTCTGACATTGATACTAGAAAATATACAGAAATACTAAAAGCAATGGAACAAAGACTTGAAGATGTTAGAAATACATCTGAATTTTCAAAACCTACACACAAATAGAAAAAAAAAAAGATATATTTTTTATTTTTGTTGAACAAACCTTGGTTCAAATTTGTGCCATATATTGTAAAAGTTAATATTTAATGTTGAAGTCACAGTTGTATGGAGAATAGAAACACTAATACATGAACTGTTAAAATTTAATTAATAGTTTTGATTGCATGGAAAAGTAAAGAAAAATGATGCATACTATTAGCCCACAAGTACACAAAAGGGGAAGTTGTTCCATCATTTTGATCAAAAGGCAATTTATGGTTATAATTACTGAAATATTTTCTTGCAGAGTAAAACGTGGGAAAACATTATACCCATTAAAGTAAAGATTGAATATAATGAACACAATATCACAGCAAATTTACGGTTATAATGAGCTAATATAATAACAACTGTTTAGCGTCAATTGACATTCCTTTGATTGCAAAACACTTGTTGGAAATAGGAATACAAGAGGTTGATTGATTGATTGTTGGTTGCATAACGTCCAGTGGCAAATATTTCATGCATATTCAGGACGAGAACAAATTAACAATAAATACAATAGGTAGGTTCTGTAAGAGGGGCGTCCGGGATTAAGGTCGGAGAAATTTAGACTGCCACGGGAAATGCAATGGTCTCCTTGTAGCGTCTAAGTTTTTCTTTTTTAACTCTTGGACAACTTTGTAAAAATCCCTGCGCTCTGAATAGCATTGTGACTATAATAACTCTTCGTCCAACTCCTGCATTTTCATGTCCAGTTCTTTGGACACTTCCAAAATATTGTGAGCTACCATCTCGGAGAGTTTACATAATGTTATCTTGCGTAATTCCGTGTTCATTACACGTATTTCATCCTTTACATCTTCTTTGCTCGGATGTTCCAGCATCCTAGGTGTGAATGATAATTCAAGCCTCATATACGGAGGTAGTTCTCTGGCCCCTTAGGCCACACTTAATCCTTCCTGAATGGTATTAAAGTTATATTTTACATTACTGAGTCGTCTAAGATCTCTACAGTCTTAGCAATTGTTGGACTTGGCTCAACCGATTTGCTTTCACTACTGGATGGTTCACTAAAACTTGGTCTAATCATTTCTTCCTGTGCACTTTGTATGTCGTCATTATTAAGTGGTGATTTATTTGTTGTATCCATATTATTTAACTTGCTAGAGAGTTTTAATTTTAGCATAGATCTCTTCGGATTCATGAGATGTTTTGAACTGTTCTCACCTCAAGTCACATATAAATATCTGTGTGTGGTGGTCTGTTTTACTTAAAACTGTCAAAGGACAGTATTTATTGTGTTTGATAACCCAATTTTGAACTCTTTTAATGTTCTTTAACCACTGAGAAGGAGATAATCTGTCAACGGTGACATAAGTCTGGGGTACGTATGGATCTTTGTGAGAAAATGACTTTGATGCACTCGGGAAGGACTCCGGTGAGGCTTCGCCACGTACTACAAATTATAATGAAATGCGGTTTCTTCAACCAACATACGTAATAAATCTCAAGACTTTACACCGTTTTTTGTTTTTTTTTTCATTTCATTTATATGAAAGTTTGTTGCCTATAATTAAGATAATAATTAACAGTGTTTCGGGATTTTTTGCTTATACTATTAAAGCATGGGTCCCTTTTCAAAAGTCTCCCAACTATTTCGTTGATTTAGTAAGGTATTCTTTGATATTTTTGTTACGTTTATACGCTTTGATAGGCACCTGGGTGAAGATTTCACTACATTGTTTGTCTTTTTGCAGATTGCTCCAATGTTTTCTTATAACCTTACTAAGGTTTTTTACCATTGGATTATATTTAGTAATGAGAGTGAGTGGAACATTCTTTGTCCTGTCGGCCTTTAATAAAGTTGTTTTTCTGCTTGTGGTTTTTTTAACGTTTCTAATAACATTCTCTGTTTTATTAATACAGTATCGTCTTTCAACTAACTTATCTTGTAAGTTAGTTAAATGTCTATCTAACTCATTGATGTCACTATTATTTCTAATATGACGTATAGATTCACACACTGTAATACTTGTGAATGTGTGTTTCGGATGTGCACTAGTGATTGGTAAATATTGATACGTTTCAGTTTTTTTAATATGTGATTTAACATCAAGGATGTTATTATTATGGAATCTTTCACCTTTGTACACTTCGGTATCTAAATAGGTCATACTAGAACTAGACACCTCAAATGTGAATTTAAGTAGAGGGTCAATTTTGTTCGCTATGTTAAAGAAATCTTCAACCTGTTTTAATGTGCCTGTGAAGACCATAAAACCGTCATCTCTGTATTGACAGTGTAATTTGATGTTTTCTCTCCATTGGAACTTATCTAAAATATTTATTAATAGTAGACAGATGTAAATCTTTGCATGTCGGAGAAAATATACCACCCATAGGCGCTCCTATAATTTGTTTGTATAATTGTCCATTGGATTCAAATTCATTGTTTCTTAATATTAATTTAACAAATGCCGTTAAATCTTGTTTGTTGGGAATTTTTAAAGTATATTCTTGTGTGTCAATTGATTCTAATACATTGATAACTGTTTCTTCTAAGTTATCAATGTTTATATTTGTGTACATTGACGTTACATCATAGGCAATAAGAATGCAATCTTTCTTGACCTCATGTGACTCTATTCTATTTTGAAGTTTTTTGTATCTTGAATGTAAAAGTTATGCCTCTTCAATAATGGTTTTAAAATTAGATCCAGTAATCTTTCAATGCCTCTCGTGGGAGAGTTACACTTACTGATGATTGGTCGGTAATGAATTTTTATGTTCCCAACTATTTGACCATCTCGAAATGCCTCATTAATTATTTCTAGATTGATTTTATGTATTTTTGGAAGAGGGTACATGTGTCCATGTTTTGATTCGTTATTATTCTTCAAGAAATTATAAGTTTGTGAATCTATTTCTTTTTTCCTATATAGATTTTCAACAATATCTTTTATAGATTTGACAACAACGTTAGTAGTTGGTTCATTTATTTTCCAGGAATGATTACTGTTAAGGTGACTTGTTCCTGCTTTGATGTAATCGATCTTATTTACAATCACTGTTGTGTTATTTTTATCGGCTTTAGATATATAAATGCTATCATTATGTTTCAGTTCTATTAGAGCTTTGCGTTCTAATTTTGACAAATTGTCTCTAAACTGTTTAACCTCCAGTTTTGATATATCTAGTTTTGTGTCAATTAAGTAATTTTCTAGGGCAACATTTCCCCTGGGTGGTATATGCCCCGATTGCAAATATAATGGATGAATATGTTTGTTGTTGTTTCTCGTTTTTCGTTCATAAATCAGTAATATTGAAATATTGTTTATCTATTACAATAAATAAATTTTGAAAACTCCACAATGCTTTTAATACTATCGATAGACCTAATAGATTTTTTATAATAATACTGAAACGCACTGATCTTAAGGTATAATTATATTAATCTCCTTTAATCTTAATCACTATAAAAACAAAATGACATATAGACAAGAACCATAAGACAACACTACAAAAAGTAACTATTAGGAGGGAGTCCAAAATCTGATCCTGTGCCAAGTCCAGAACCATTACGAATGAAGTTAAATGATTATTTAATGTAACTCCAAGATGATACTTGGAATTACCCGAGTTTATTTTTCAGTTTGATGCGTGTTTTTTTGTCTTTTTTTTTATTATAAGTTTGTCTTTGGCGTGTTAGTTATCAAAGGTACCTTGCTTATAATATGATATTAGTAAATTTAAAATAAGTAAATAAAAGAGTGCGTCTTTCCCTTGGTATCCTCCGTGTTCTACTGGATTTCACTGTTAAAGTTTAAGTTGTCACATCTTAATCACTGTTAATAAAGTTCTAATGGATTTCACTCATGGTATAAATTGTCACTTCTTACAATGTCTTAAATCTTTGTTTTTTGGTATCATAAATTGTCTCCTTTAAAACAATGTTAATACTGATATCAATCATTAAAATTAACTATTATTGTTATTGTTCTTAACCATGTCTATTTTTCAAGATAAAACAACTATTCTACTGAGTATTGAATAAAAAAAAAATGACTAGATGTACTGACTAGAATTACTAAATAATATGACAATATTTCAGAACATCATTATATGTCTCATTTGCCATCAACTTTTTTAAGGTTTGGACCTCTAAGTCAAGTATGGTCCATGCGATTTGAAGGAAAACACCAATTTATTAAACAACGGATGGAAGGCAGTAACAATTTTAAAAATATAGTTAAATCGCTAATGGAAAAATCAATTATGTATGAAACATCCCTTACTACCAGTGATGAGCATGTTCTCTTTTCTAAAGATCTTTCTGTAGGTAAAGCCAAAATGGCCACAGATATTTTGTTTTGCAAACATCAAATAAATTCTTTTTTTGGTACTGATATAAATACAATTGACAGTGTGCACATCACTAACTGGATTAATTTTCATGGACAAAAATATATAAAAGATCAATGTGAAGTAGCTTTTGGGGAACAGAATGATTTTCCTGAATTCGGACATGTCACAGAAATTTGGATTTCAAGTGAAGGGGATGGTCAACACATATACTTGTTACTTTCAATGTTTGAAACAGTGCAATATGATGAAACTGTACAAGGTTATGAGGTCAGGAGTCCTCAATTAGCACAAGGTCTAGAGCTAATCAAAATTGAAAATTTATTTGTAAATATGCCCCAGCATGGTTATCAGGGCAGAAACCAAAGTCGTTTCTTTTTCCAACTTATGACATGATGGATCTTTTATGTTCAAAACAAAATATTATTAATGAGACAATTTTCTCCATGCAAGATTTTATGCATGCAGCATATTGTCGATATAAGCAATTATAGATAGATGTCATGCAGGTCATATGCTTATGCTATAAATAAATATACAAGACCTCCTATAGTTTCAACTTTAAACGTGCAGCATTGAACAAGTATAATTAGTCTTACAAAGTCTGTATAAAATGTACCTCATGAGCATAGTGTGTTATCATTGCATTCAAGCAAGATGTTAAATTGTTATAAGATTATATCCATGATGCAAACATATCATTGCACCATGCAAGAAATGAAGCAACATGGTAAAATGTTACGCAATTATGCATGTATTGTTGCACTTATTAACCCATTGTGGTACTTCTATTGACACTATCATGTATGTGCTTCAGGTTTTAATTTGAAGAGGGAACCATACAGTCTGGCACTATAATCATTTCATTATTTACATGCAGTTAAAAAAAAACCTCCAAAAACAGGGTCAAAACATTCATATTTGACAGACCAATGCTCACTGTATACATGTTTATCATAACTGATGAACAAGAAATATCACAAGGCTGCCAAGATCCTATAAATATATAGACACTACCAAAACAGTCCATGCATGAGTTTTTAACATTATATGCTCTCAAAGGATTAAGTATTTTTTTTACTTTAATAAAGATCATTTTAAGTAAGTATTTATTTTACTTAATGAGATAATAATAAGTTAGGACTAAGTAATATAATTCCTCATGTAAGCATCTTAAGTAAAACGTTTTATAAGTAATTTTTTTATTTAAGTAGTTCTTTTAAAAACAATAAATTTCCAGTAAAACAATTACTTGTTTCAAGTAACTATGATCATATCAAGTAAAACCTAAGTATTTGCTAGTAATTGTAAGTAAATAGCTAGTAATTCCTAGTAATAAGTAATAAATTAAAATACTTAATTTAAGTAAAATATAATTACTGAGTAATTTTTTTTTGAGTGTGTCAGGTGTGTTTTTTTTTTCGCTTAAGTATTTTGCAATATAAATAAAGAAGATGATGGTATGATTGTCAATGAGATAACTTTCCACAAGAGACCAAAATGACACAAAAATTAACAACTATAGGTCACCGTACGGCCTTCAACAATGAGCAAAGCCCATACCGCATAGTCAGCTATTAAAGGCCCCGAAATGACAATGTGAAACAATTCCAACGAGAAAACTAAAGGCCTAATTTATGTATTATGTAGACTGGTGGAAATTTGTTCATACCATTTTTCTTATGTAACCAGTTAGCATGCATCTGTATTAGATTAAGTAAAGCTTGACCGTTTATTTTCAGTTCTCATAGTCTTAATTGATTGTTTTTGATAATCTCAAAAGAAGATGGAATTACTGCAATTTTCAAAAGAGACGCCAAAGCGCTGCCACTTCATTTTTTGTACCGCCCTTCGTCATACATCTGTTTGTCAAGTAGTCGCACAAAGCACTTACTTTCCAGGTTAAAGAAATCATCTAAAGTGTTTTGGTTAGTAGCATCCATTATATGTTGTTTCTCTTCAGAATCTCGGAGAACAATTTAGTTTACCACTCTCCGTCATGTTAAAGTGTTCTGTTTATAGCAGTCTACTTCTGACGTTTATTTTACATTGATCTATACTGCAGTTTTACATACAATTCCAACTGTACAACTGATCTATAATTAATGCATGTTCCGAGTCGGCCATCTCCAACACTTCTTGCTAACCAATTTCGGAATTATGGTCTTCTTGCTCAACAGCAAGAATTTTCACTTTGGTGCATGGACTGAATCACTGACTAGGTAATGCTGGCTGTTAAAGCCTCTTCTAGTTCAGGGGACAAAAGGTATGGAGACTCCGTTCTTTGGCCTTTATTCTTGCCTTTTCTAGACTGTCCAGGTTTTGTTTTAGGCAAGGCTACTTTCTGAAATATATAGCTAAAAAGAAATTATAGCAAGACATATACATAAAATATACGAAGTAACCTTATATCTGTAATGTCATTAAAGTAGAATTACCAACGGCATCAGCATATTCTAATTGATAAGCCTTTCTAACTCACTAATGACATACTGGCATTCAGAATTGAAACTGTTTTGAATATTTAAAGTCAAGTAAAAAATTGTAATCTCATTCGATTTGTACACCTTCTTTGTCAGTTACATATCACATAGATATAAATGGCACATACTTGGTCATTCAACTTGATGGAAACTGTGGATGTCTAGAATAAAAATATTGTTCCCAGCAATGATGCCCAAAACCTCTGAAGCATCCTCTCTATACTGCTTAAATATGATATCAACAACTTCTGTAGTTTTTTTGGAGTGGGGACCATAAGTTACTATGTAAATACATGGAATATATCCATGGATCATATAAATTAATTAGACGAGATTTAGATATTTTATGATATGTGATATTTACTATACTATATATAATTGAGGTCAACAATATAAAAGCTGTGATCAAAAAACCATTTGTTCATTTTGTTAAAATTTGATAATCTTCAGGATTTCAGCTTTAAGATTAAGTTGACAATTTTCCTGTATCCGGGCGGAAGTACATTGTATAAAATAAGTCAATAGTCAACATTATTCGGTTCAAATAACATCGATTTACACTACATATCTATAAACACTTCAACATTACAACTGAGTAATGACGAGCAGTGAATTTATTTAGGGAACACAATTAAAATCACAATCTGTCAAAGTTAATTACAAATGAAATGTTTCTTTCAAGTTTGACATTTAATAATTCAAGCCAACTTAAATGTCAATTAAGACTGTAGAATTTAAAAACGTTTAATTTCTTAAAATTGCAATGCTTGTCTGTTCAGCGTTCAATTTTGTATCACTATTTGATCTATTTCTAGTTTTCAAAAATTTGATCTATTTCTAGTTTTCAAAAATGCTTTGCCGTATCGTAGAGTTCACGACTTAAAAATAATCATGATAATAATATATTTCAGTTGTTATTTGTTTGTAGGAAAACGCATAAGTTACTATGTAAATACATGGAATAAAAACATGGATCGCATCAATCAATTAGAGAAGATTTAAATATTTTTTAATTGTGAAATTATAGGTCGCCATTTAAAGTCCTTTTTCAAATCTATTTGTTCATTTTGTGAAAAATTGATACTCTTCAGGATTTCAGCTTACAGATTAAGTTGACAATGTGTCCGGAAGTTCGTTTCTTTATAGTTAAGTCAATAGTCAACATTATTCGGTTCAGATAACATCGAGTTATCACTAACAAATAATTATCAGTTTAACTTAACAACTGAGTAATAACAAACAGTAAATATATGTAGGGAACACAACAAATAAAATCGCAATACATGTATATTAATTTTAATTAAAAATGAAATGTGATTTTCGAGTTTAATATTTAATATTAAAACTCACTTAAATATCGATTAAGACTGATGTTATACGATCAACTCTAACAGTTGAATTGCTTACTATTTAATTCCTTAATATTTCAATGCATTGTCTGTTCAGCATTCCATTTTGTACCGCTTTTAGATTTATTTCAAAATTTCCAAAATGTTTAGCCGTATCGTTGCGTTCACGACATTAACATAAGACATAATTGGGTTATTATGTTTTCAGGGGGAGAAACATAAGTTACTATGTAAATACATAAAATATGTCCATGGATCCCATAAATCAGAAAGACGAGATTTAGATATTTATAATATGTGATATTTGAGGTCGACAATTGAAAATCTGTGTTTAAAAATAATTTATTCATTTTGTGAAAATTTGATAAGTCTTCAGGATTTCAGCTTTAAGATTAAGTTGACAATTTTCCTGTATCCGGACGGAAGTACGTTGTTTCAAAATAAGTCAATAGTCAGCATTATTCCGTTCTGATAGCTTCAAGTTACACTGCAAATTTATTAACAATTCAACATTAAAACTGAGTAGTGGCAAGCTGTATATATATTTAGGGAACACAACAAATAAAACACAATATTTTAATTAAAATTACAAAAGAAATGTGATTTTCTAGTTTAACGTTTAATAATTAAAACCCACCTAAATATCGATCAATTTCAACAGTTGAATTTATAACTTTTAAATTCCCTTAAATTTCAATGTTTTTTCTGCTTAGCATTCAATTTTATGCCACTGTTAGATCCATTTCAAATTTTCCAACATGTTAAGCCGTATCGTAGCGGCGTTTACGACGTTAGCATAAGACATATATTAGTAATTATGTTTTCAGGGGGGATTAATAACTATGTAAATACATGGAATATATCCATGAATCACATAAATCAATACGACGAGATTTAGATATTTTATGATTTGTGACTTTTGAGGTCGACAATTTAAAATCTGTGTTTAAAAAAAAAACATTTGTTCGTTTTGTGAAAATTTGATACTCTGCAGGATTTAAGCTTTAAGATTAAGTTGACAATTTTCCTGTATCCGGACGTAAGTACATTGTTGAAAATTAAGTCAATAGTCAACATTATTCCGTTCGGATAAAATCCAGCTACACTACAAATTTATTAACAATTCAACATTACAACTGAGTAAGACGAGCAGTAAATACATTAATGGAACACAACAATTAAAAATCATAAATTGTCCAAACATTTTTACAAATATATTATGACTATCAAGGTGAGCATCCAATAATTCAAACACACTTACACATCGATCTAGACTGTAGGTACATACACAATTACAACTGTCGAATTGATAAATATTTAATGCCATATTATTTGAATGTATTGTCTGTTCAGCATTCCATTTTGTATCACTATTGAAATATTTTAATTTTTCCAAAATGTTAAGCCGTATCATAGCGTTCACGGCATTAACATAAAACATATTTCGGTTAAAATGTTTTCAAGGGGGGGAGGGGGGACATAATTAACTATGTAAATACTTGGAATATATCCATGGTTCACATAAATCAGTAAGACGAGATTTAGATATTTATGATTTGTGACTTTTGAAGTCGACAATTTAAAATCTGTGTTTTAAAAATAAACATTTGTTCATTTTGTGAAAATTTGATACTCTTCAGGATTTCAGATTTAAGATGAAGTTGACAATTTTCCTGTATCCGGACGGAAGTACATTGTATTATAATAAGCCAATTGTCAACATTATTGCGTTCAGATAACATCGAGTTACACTACAAATTTTATTAACAATTCAACATTACAACTGAGTAATGACAAGCATTAAATACATGTAGGGAACACAATTAAAATTAGTTTTTTTAAACTTAATTACAAATAAATTGTGACTTTCAAGTTTAGCTTTTAATAATTCAAACGGACTTAAATGTCAATTTAGACAAGAATAAAAAATGTTTAATTTCTTAAAATTTTAATGCACTGTCGTTCAGCATTCAATTTTGCACCACTATTGATAATTTCTAGTTTTCATAAATGCTTAGCCGTATCGTAGCGTTCACGACATAAACATCATCATGATTTTAATATATTCCAGTTGCTATTTTTATGTAGAGAGATGCATAAGTTACTATGTAAATACATGGAATAAATCCATGGATCGCATCAATCAATAGTAGACAACACGTCTGTGTGCTGACATGAATTAACATTGATATGGTCATATCTATATATTAACTGTTTACCAAATTTTTGATTTTTTTAAATACTATGATTTTCTTCCTCATGAACAGAATATCTTTACAGTATTTTGCAAAACGTTTAGGAATTTTTGTCCTCAATGGTCTTCAACTTCGTACTTTATTTGGCCTTTTTAACCTTTTTTGATTCGAGCGTCACTTCTGAGTCTTTTGGCGTAAATGCAAAATTTAATAAATAAATAATCCTTGTATCTATGCTGAGTTTATTTAGAAGATAATTAAATATATTTTGAATTGTGACATTTGAGGTCGACAATTTTAAATCCCCTTTTTTCAAATCTATTTGTTCATTTTTTTGTTAAAATTTGATACTCTTCAGGATTTTAGCTGTATGATAAAGTTGCCAATTTTCCTGTATCATGACGGCAGTACATTGTATTAAAATAAGTCATTAGTCAACATCATTCCGTTCAGAAAACATCGAGTTACACTACAAATTTATTAACAATTAAACATTACAACTGAGTAATGACAAGTAGTAAATATATTTAGGGAACAATTAAAATCAAAGTTTTTAAACTTAATTACAAATAAATTGTGACTTTCAAGATTAGCTTTTAATAATTCAAACGGATTTAAATATAAATTGAGATTGTTTAATTCATTAAAAGTCAATTTTGTATCACTATTAGATCTATTTCTAGTTTTCAAAAATGCTTAGCCGTATCGTAGCTTTTCATGACATAAACATAATCATGATATTAATATATTTCAGTTGTTATTTGTTTGTAGGGAAACACATAAGTTACTATGTTAATGCATGGAATAAATCGATGGATCGCATCAATCAATTAGAGAATTTTTTTTATTGTGAAATTTGAGGTCTTCAATTTTAAATCCTTTTTTTTCAAATCTATTTGTTCATTTTGTGAAAATTTGATACTCTTCAGGATTTCAGCTTTAAGATTAAGTTTACAATGTATCCGGATGTACTTTGTTTATAGTTTAGTCAATAGTCAACATTATTCGGTTCAGATAACATCGAGTTATCACTACGATATATTAATTTGAATTACAAATAAAATGTGATTTTCGAGTTTAACATTTTATAATTAAAACTCACTTAAATATCGATTTAGACTGATATTATACGATCAATTCCAACAGTTGATAACTATTTAATTCCGTAAAATTTCAATGCATTGTCTGCTCAGCATTCAATTTTGTACAACTATTAGATCCATTACAAACTTTCCTAAATGTTTAGCCGTATCAAGGCTTTCACGACATAAACATAAAACATATTTCAGTTATTATGTTTTCAGGGGGAGAAACATAAGTTACTATGAAAATACATGGAATATATCCATGGCTCCGATAAATCAATAAGACGAGATTTAGATATTTATGTTTTGTGACTTTTGCTGCCAACAATTTAAAATCCTTTTAAAAATCTATTTCATCTTCGAGAAAATGTGATACTCTTCAGGATTTTTGCTTTCAGATTAAGTTGGACAATTTGCCAGTATCTGGACGGAAGTACATTGTTTAAAATTAATTCAATAGTCAACATCATTACGTTCAGAGAACATCGAGTTACACTACAAATTTATTAGTTATTTAATTTTACAAGTGAGACCGGCAGTAAATATATATTTAGGGAACACAATTAAAATCAAAATATATCTAACTTTTTTACAAATGAATTGTGATTTTCAAGTTTAACATTAAATAATTAAAATGCACTTAAATATAAATGTTTGGCTGTAGTTTTACGAACTGTTAAATCAGTAGAATTAATATGTAATTCCTTAAAATGACAATGCAATGTTTGTTGGGTATTTCATTTTGTATCACTTTAAGATATATCTCTAGTTTTACATTTTACGACATGCTCGGTCGATTGGTCGCTTTCTCGGCAATAAAATAATAGATATTTCTGTATCATTCATACTTATTTCCTTGTTTTTTACGTTGTGATATCGAATTCGGTACAACAAGCGAATGGTTGATTTGTTCTTAGATGTACGAATTTATAATTCAAAAATATTACAGCATCGCTAATTTGTCAAAACATTAATTAAATTTTTAGTATATACAAACGTTATATATATATATGATGAACGATATAACATATGACCCGCGTTATATTTACACACACACACAAGTCCCTTTTCATACACGGAAAAACTGTTCAATTAACGCTACTAGCAGTTGCATACATGTGATATAAGCATGGCCTCCAGGTGGGCTATTCTTTCTCTGAGGTTTTTCACTTCTTGTAAACTAATGTGATACTTAATTAATTCCATTCTATGTACAGGCGTTTGCGGTGACGGGACGTTGGAATAGACATTAGATATTCCTTCTCTGAGGTTTTTCACTGCTTCTCGTAGGCTAGTTTGACTTCCATCACTTGTATCCCACTCAATACTGACATCTACTGTTTCCCACTTAATGCTGTACTGAAAGCAAAAAAAAGGTTAAACAAGTACCATAATTACTTAAAAGAAATAAAATATCACATCTTAACTTTTAGTATTTACAAAAAAACATTAACCTTTGAAAAATCAAATCTTAATGTAAATGAGATTCAAAATCTTCAAACCAAATAATTACATCGTCAACGTACACTAAACAATGTTGCCATGTTAAACCTCTCAAAACTTGTGTCATTAAAGACTGAAAACTTTGACAAGCATAAGGCATTCTCTTAAATTGATGTAATTTATCACGAGAAATAAAGGCTGTTTAATGCTTTGAGTGTTCGTCAATTGGCATTTGATAATAAGCCAATGTCAAATCAAGTTGTGAATAAATTTTGGCATTTGATTGTCCTATAACATCATCTAAACAAGACAGCGGATGTTGCTGAAGAATTGATTGTTTGTTAATCCACATTTACGTTATGCAGTTCATTGCGTCCTATTTTATACAATGAGATAAAAGAACAACATTATTTATCGTTAAACCCCCCCCTTTTGCATACATCTCCTTTTTGGGATATGTTATTTTAATTAATCGGATTATGTTGTATTCATTTGCAATGCACATATATTTAGTCATTATTTCGTCAGCGAAAGGAATGAGAGCCATAAAATCACCGAGAAGGGTTAGTACCATATTATGACTAATCGTGTTGTCATAGAGCGAAAACAATTCCATACATATATATCCTCTTTAAGTGAGTACAAAACAATTATCTATTATCAATAATTTTTATTTCACACAATAAAAAACACATTTCAAAGTTTATTTCATCTTGATGTCTCTCACTTTAAACCTTACAAAATAAAACTATCAAACAATACGTTTATTTTAATGGGCCATCATCATTACTACATAAGTAATTGAAATAAACTTTTTTTTTATCGAAAATGTTTTATTTATCTGTAGACGCTTTCTAATTTTTCCCTATTAGGTCCGAGACCACAATTATTTCGTAGTGCATTTCTTTTAGACAATAAATAAAAAATTAAAAAAATCCCACCTGCGCTTTCTCACTAAAATTTTTGTACTACTTTTGGGACAAATTATATCAAAATTATAGAAAACTTCATCGGCTCTATCTCAAAATATGGACAATTTTATGTTTAGGGGGTCTTGAAATCTTTTGACAGCTTCCGAAGTGCTAATTTTTAACCTTTTTCAGCTGGACCAAATCACTACTTTCCTTTAAAATTCTGGACCCAAATTTTTTTACTTTTTTTACAGTGTAATTTCACCCCCCTACTTGCAATTTGAGGCATAAAACATGGAGAAATAAATTTGGAAGGGGTATAAAAAAAATTGGCAAGTAACCCACTGTCAACACTAGGGACTATATTCGAGGACAACGAAAATCAAAGGACGACCATTGTGGTCTCGGACCATTAAGGATGTGCGATAGTTATGTTTTGGTATTTTCATCAGATTTTCGAACTTACCTCAATATTTATCCATCTCATAACGTAGAAAATACTTACTTCTAAAAAAAAAATATCCTTATTTTCTAATTTCAATTGTCAGTTCCCTGACTAAATTTTCCAACACTTGAACTCTTTTCTTTAAGTCCTCTATTTCCTCACTACATGATTTCTCCCATCTAATGCTCTAAAAAGAAAAACAAAATCAAACTTTTACACATAACTGCAGTAAAGATCAAAGATCTGGTGATTTTTTATTATTCTTTGATCACGCGCGTTAGTCAAAAAGTTATTGCCTGAAACTTTATTTTAATTTGTCAGTTGAATCGCTATATTTCTTTACTAACACAGACACAAGAAACGATAAAATGTAGCAACATAAAAGTAGATAGGTAGAAATTTATCGAGATCTTGTACTTACCAATGAAATAAATTCGAGTTCCTGAGCGCGAAAAGAAAGGTTGATAAGCAAAAATTAAGTCCTGGATAATTGTCTGATTTAAAAATGAACTTTAAATTGTAAAAATATTTGATGATTATTTGTTTATTTTCCTTATCTGAGTCTCGGACTTTCTGTATACTCAAAGAGTCTCTGCATTGAAGACCTGTTGGTGACCTTCTGCTGTTGTCTGTTCTATGGTCGGGTTGTTGTCTCTTTGACACATTCCCCATTTCCATTCTCAATTTTATCTTCCTACATGGACTGAAATGTAGATTTGTTTGAATTCATTTTAAAAGATAGAAATCAAGATACTAGGATGTGTTTTGTGTAGCTGATTATCGTAGTATAATAACCAGATGATTTATAATTTTGGGATAAATATCGATAGGAGTAGATGTAGAGTTGTTTAAAGTCATTTAGAAAGATGGAATTCAAGACAATAAGATGAGTTTTGTGTAGCTGTTTACCAAAGTATAATAACCAAAGATACCAAGATGCATTATTTATCGAGATATTGTACTTACCAATGAAATAAATTCGAGTTCCTGAGCGCAAAAAGAAAGGATAGTAAGCAAAAACTAAGTCCTGGATAATTGTCTGATTTTAAAAATGAACTTTAAATTGTAAAAATATTTGAATCGCCGCGAAAAAGCCTTATTGCGATAATGCGGCGTAAAGCAAACACCAATCATCAATCATTTGGATAGCAAAATGTACATCGTACCTTTTTGTCTACCCTTTGATGTGTCAATACACATTAGAACGTTGTTAACAATTCTAGAACAGGTGTTTCTAGTTGTTCTTACGCCATTCGGAAATGTTCGAATTCCTTAGGACGTAATGTAAAACCTGGTTTAGTGGGAACAACATCTCTTTGGGGAGTTCTTCAGTACTGTCAAATTTTCACACAAATGTCGTCTTGCTCAGCAATGCAGTACATGATTTTTCCTAAATATGCTTTGAAGTCCCCATTGTTCTTCAGGGGATCGGTAATATTTTTAACTTCCATCAATAACGTTTTTATTGAAAATAATGTCAGACTAACACCTTGTTTAACCTTGAAGGCACAAGCGTTCAATTCTTTCTTAGTATTGACGTAAACTAAATCGCGTTTCTGAACGTCATTCAAATGTTGTGTTTCCAATATCCATCTCTAACTAACATTAAGTTGCAGTCACAGTCACCATTCCGTGTATTGGACATGTGTGCACTCCGGACATCTTGAGATACTGAGTTGGTTCATACGATCAGACCTGTAGGGGCAGAGTACAACGGAACTGAGTTCGGGTACAAAATCTCCAATTACGGTGGTATAGTTCTTTAATTTAACGTTTTCCGATGGCCTATGACATATTCGCTTTTTAGTTGGAACGACCTCTGTCTGTTTAGGTGGTAATTAATGTTGCCTGACGCAAGGACTGTCAGTTAGCACGGAAGCGAACACATTTCAAACCATGCACGTGGAATAATCCTTTTTTACCAGAAAATCAAAGCTTCTATTTGTAAATTTGCAGGCGAATTTCCTTTTTTCATGTGAACACTTTTATCGTATTTCTTCTCCCACTCTTTCCCCCAAGGGTGATTGGGGAAACGAAATATGGTCACTTGGTCTTCTCTACCTATTGTATTTATTGTTAACTTGTTCTCGTCCTGAACATGCATTAAATATTTGCCACTGGACGTTAAGCAACCAACAATCAATCGATCTTCTCCCACTCTCTAATATATATACGAATATGTCTTTCCACTCAATGGCCTTAACGAATCTATTGTGTCCAAGCTTGATATTGCAACGTGCTGTCATCTGGACTTGTTTGGTCAAAACGAGAAGAAAAAAGGTGTGACAGTTTGTTTTTAAAGATTGACGTAACGAACATTTCATGCACTTCGGTTTCTCCGGAACGATGATCGGACGTAAGACCAGCGATCGTTCTTTGAAATGCACGGCGTCTCGGGGAACGACACGATACCTTTACATAGGATTTCATTACGGCCGTGTCTGCACCCCACTGAAGGTCGATGAATGGAGCGATCACTTTTCGTCCTTGAAATGTTTAGTAGATCTTTCTGTGTAGACCAAAATAATCTTGCGTTTCCAACCATTTTCTGATCTTGGATTTTCCAAACCGTATTTTCCTTCTTTCAGTACGGCTTTGTACAATTAATCCATGCCACTGAACGAACCCGGATGTCCTGGGTCGTTATATATCCTTTCGAGGTAGTCTTGATAGGTGATTGTATGGGTCTCATTCCAGAAAAGCTGCAATCCTGTAGAAAAAACTTACTTCTAAAATATCCGGACATAATAATGCTGTTGCCAGGTAAGGACAGTGTGAAATGTTCCGCGTTATATTTACACACAAGTCCCTCTTCATACACGAAAAAACTGTTCAGCTATCACTTGCAGATGCATACAGTTGATACAAGTATAGCCTCCACGTGTGATTTTCCTTCTCTGAGGTTTTCACTTCTTCTTGTTAAGCTAATTTGACTTTCATCACATGTTTCCCACTCAATGATCTACAGAAAGAAAAATAAAGTTTAACAAATACCCTTATGACAAAAAAAAAACAAATATTACAGCCTTTTTGTCAAAACATTAATTAAACTTATAGTATAAAAAATCATTCAAAATGCAGATATAATTCATATATTTTCCCATGTTTTCTTTAAGTTATAAATCATATTTAATATTTTAGGTTTCCTTATTATTATTTATTCCACCAGTCAACTCTATTAGATTAATTTCTAAACTTTTTGTCTATTTTCAGTATCGAAGACAGGGCTCAGGCTGTCTGAAAAGAGCAGCCTTTTCCTTGCTGGAGTTTTGAACTGAAAGAGAGTAAAAATGATTTTACATTTCGATAATAAAAGTGCAGATATTTCGATGATGAAATGTGGAGATATGACGTATTAAATTCGAGGTCACCTTCGCTAGCCAAGGGTTACGATCCACTTCCCTCTTCTCCACCCTTGGCGGATTGAGATAGAATTTCGGAGACACAAGGTAATGATTTTCATTGGTTGCAGTCGAAACTCGCTGCATCCAATTAAAAAGCGCTTATAACATGATCACGTGTAAATGTAGAAAGTGACTATATTTAGTGACAATTTGAATGTTTTTAATCAACTAATAGAAGTTCCTGTGTATGTTTCTTGCACAAATGCATGAATGTCAACGTTTATTTTCGTTTCCGGCTTTACCAAGTGTGTAGAATCTAGACGGAAAGCACCAGATGTTCCAAGAATAGTTTACTCAAGCAGAGCGTATCCATCAAGCGAAATAGAAAGCGTACCACTTGATTGACCCATGAGCCATCGCCTTCTTCAGTTATCCGAAATATAAATAGCTTAATTTAAATACATGTGTATATAATGAAAATTGTAACAAGAAAGCTTATTGTTGAGGATTAACTGAAGGGCTCGATATGACCAGCCGATTGATCGGACCGGGTCCATCCGACCTCCCGTTTAGATGATATCAGAGCCAAAGCAGCTTATTGAACTATAGTCTCGTCCGTCCGGGTATTTTCTGACCGTAAGTAGTCTGACTACAGCCCTCATCCGCAAGGATCTCGTCAACCACCGACACGGGTAGGAACCCACGGCCAACGGGTTGGAGAGCCTATTTTATTCAAAACATCGGGCAACTCGTGCCAACGGGTTGGAGAGCCTATTTTATTCAAAACATCGGGCAACTCGTACGATGTTCGGATCACTTTAGTCTGGTCTCTACCCTTCGACCTGTCCAGCATGGGTAACCCTACCAGGAGACGAAGCTCCAGCTGGCATAGCTTTTGGGGTCACTGAGACACGCAAGCCCCCCGACCACGGCAAGGATAGCGATCCACCGGGGGGTATGAATTTGGAGAAGGTGATACTGAACAAAGAGGTGGAGGAGGAATGGAAGCGCACTCACGACTTACTAATACAATTAAATACAAGTCAGCAACTAACAGAACCAGAATGTCTGATGCCAGGGAAACTGTTTTAGCTGCAGGATCACCAGATTTTAATATATCTTTATCAACTTGCTATAACTATACCCAAAATTACAGGAAAGGAACGTACCAGGCAAAACAACATCATGAAGGCAAAGATGTCAATGCAATGATTTCCTTCCACAGTGCACCAAAAACTGCTGTAGTCAAGGACACAGTTGTCAATGCACATTATTGTTCTGCAAATATCAATTATTCAGCAGATACTGCAGCAAAAAACACAGATGATACATGTATAGATTCGAAGGATGCAAAGGCAGCTGTCCGCTGTAACAATTCCTTAGGTGGGAAGACCTGGGTTGTATGTGAAGCACCAGATCATGACTGGGACCAAAGCCGTATAAATGCAATTACACCAATGGGTCATCTCTTTCTGGAAACAAAAAATGTGAGGACACTTCCAGATAATTTATACAGTGAGAAATGCGTAAATGAGAATGTAAATGACTATAACAGTGCGTCAATTATGAAATTTTTTAAATTAAAAATGAGATGAGAATATCTAAAAATGAGAATATCGTATCTTTATTTTAATATTTGTATTATACCATCGAAATGAGCGCGACGTCTTTTTTTTGGTTATTAATTAATTTTAAGATGTACAAGAAGAAAAAAAAATATCATTATTTTTAATTACTTGCACATCAAATTCATATTATAGTTTTGTGTTTTACATGTGTTACAATTGATGATATAAAGTGCTATGTGTTATTTTTAAATTTCAGAATGGTTGTAAAAAAAACAGAAAAATGAATAACAATGCCAGTGTCGAGCTCGAGATGATATTTTACAGAACATCCGACATGAACTGCTTTAATATGTTTCTGGTACCAACACTTGCTTCTATATATGACGCATTCGTGATGTTCAAATAATGCACAAGAATTAGATTTTGCTCTGAAATAAGCTTTAGCTGAATTCGTTGCTCTATTACATATTGCCATTTGATGAAAATATACAATGTTTGAATATAATTATTAAAAATGATGACATTCTTTCATATATTGTTTTGATAACAAGTAACACGTTAACAACGAAAATGCACTTATTCAATTAAAACGAAGAGGCAGTATACATCAAGGAGACAAAACGAACACCACCAACTCACTATACAGAACTAAACTAGACTTAGAAACGCAAAACTCACTCAAATTGGTGACCCTATATGCTTCGGAAAGGTCCACCAATTCGTATGAACTATATCGGGTATATTTTAAATTTGGCTTCCAATTAAGTTTGACCCCAAGGGTGACTGGGGTATAGAAGTATGGTCACCATTGGTCTTCCTCCGACCGGCAGTAAACCCCGTGCTAAAGTGGGGCGTCCGTTTGGCTGTGCGGGATGTACAAATTTGCAGCCACGTCCGACATTTCCCGTGGCAGTCTAAATTTCTCCGACCTTAATCCCTTAATCTATTACGGATCCTACCTATTGTATTTATTGTGTCCTTGTTCTCGTCCTGAATATGCATGAAATATTTGCCACTGGACGTTAAGCAACCAACAATCAATCAATCAATCAATCCAATTAAGTTTTAAAATCTGTTTTTAAGAACAACCAAACTAAAAGCTGTGGTTAAGCTCATGTAAATATCATGTACTGTCTACCTTGTCATTAATTGGGTAATACACACCATAACACATTATATCGGGTAGCTTATGAAGAAAAGACATGCATAATAAAGATTACTCACTCTCTACTGTTTGTACAATTCTAAACATTTAATAAAAATCTATGAAACAATGATGATGTTCTGGAAATTTTTTCATGGTTTGTTCATCTTACTGACTTTTACTACAAGTGTTTTTAACAAAACAGGTCTTTAAATTAATGATGAAGAGAAGTGTTGTTGAATTGTTGGATCTGTTTTTAATTGTAGAGTTTTTGAATCGGTTAATTTCTGAAGTCAACCAAATTTGGTATCTTTTGGTATCTTGTCACAGAATAATTTTTCTTTTAATCAGTCTTAAATTTCATCAGCAACCAAGTTCTAAGTAATGAATTCTAATCTTAATACATAAAACAAAGAATATACAGTGACTTATTGGCATGGAAATCATCTACCCACAATGACCTTCAAAGAATTGAAGAGTATTCCATTTTTCAATGGTTTAGAATTGAATCAGTAAACTGGACTATTTTGGTACAATATCTGATTTTACATGTTCTACAGGCTCAAAAAGCAAAACACCTTCATGAAAACTAGAACAATAATTGCAGTCAGTCTAAGCAATAAACAAACCAAAACGAAAGCAGGTGATATAGAGGTCATAAACTTTCTGAAGGAAATGTAGCAGCAGGAAATGAAAGAACAAATTATTGCAGGAACTAAAATGTAAACATAACGATAAGATAGAGGAGGAGGGAGGGAAACTTGAATCAATGGCAAAACTTGCAGAGAAATACCTGACAAAATCAGTGAGGGAATACACTACAGTCAAATGTGTGTTTTGAGTATAATATTCAGTATTACATTTTTTGATTCGCAAATAGCCAGAACAAGTGAACCGATTCTTTTTATTTTTGTTTGTGTGTTTTTTTATTATTATTTCAATTTTATTGATTAGATGTTGATAAAATACATTGCATTTCTAATTTTAACACTTTTTTACCTTCTATATATTTTTTTACAAATTAGATAAGACTTTTTTTTATATTAATTGATTAATCAGTACCAAAAGAAGATGTCAATGCCATATTGTTGATATTTAAAACAAGCTGCCATGCATCTTTACTAAAGTATGTCTTTGCTGAAGCTTGTGTATCAGGACATATAATACATCAATATAACTCATCAACTTATCAGGTTTTGTCTCGACCTTTTCTTCTTCAATCAAGAAAATTCTGCCATGTGATGTAAAAACCCTAAACAAATATCATTCAACGTTGTGAGTGAACTTTTATAACTGTCATTTCAAATTATTCGTTTACAATGTAGAAGATAGTGTCCTTCTATAGTATGTTTTACTTCTAGTCATATATACAGAACACTGACTTAATCAAGAGCTTAGTGTGGTATAACAACATTTTCCAAAAAATAACGACCAAACAATGTGTATATGACATTACAAATAATGTTAATTTTGAAATCAAGAGAGTGTTGAAATCAAGATAGAAATACTTAATATTAAATCTATGCTAAATATTTAAAGTCAATGAACCATGACTGAAAGTGCCATGCCATTTCATGTGAGTGGAAATGAGATAATCCAAAATTAAAACAAGTAAAACTGTGAGCTACTGGATATTGTAAAGAGTGTGAAAATATATAAGTGTTCGGTAAACAGGAAGTTGTCGAGTGATTAATTTAAAAAACAAAGCAAATGGTATAGTTTACTCATAAAAACCAAATATCAAAAATCTTCGTTATGTAGTTTCATACATTTGCTTCAAATCCAATGGGAGATAACTCCTGTACTATTGCTTTCCTTATTCACATTTCATTTCATGCTGTTTGTATAATATATAGCGTTACTTGTTCCGGTGCAATGCTCAGTTTTATTCATATCTTCAAATGAAAGTTACCCCCAAGGGTGACTGGGGAATAGAAGTATGGTCACCATTGGTCTTCCTCCGACCGGCAGTAAAACCCGTGCTAAAGTGGGGCGTCCGTTTGGCTGTGCGGGATGTACAAATTTGCAGCCACGTCCGGTCAGAATGGGGACGTTAAATCAGATGCCTCGTGTAAAGAGAGTGCCACGCTCTTTGCACGTTAAGAACCCTTGCAACAACTCTTTGAGGGGTCCGTAGGTGACCTGTTGCAAGGCTAAATTTCTGTCCCTATCCAATATACCCTCATTTCCCGTGGCAGTCTAAATTTCTCCGACCTTAATCCCTTAATCTATTACAGAACCTACCTATTGTATTTATTGTAAACTTGTTCTCGTCCTGAATATGCATGAAATATTTGCCACTGGACGTTAAGCAACTAACAATCAATCAATCAATCAATCAAATGAAAGTTTGTTTTGCTTTGCTTTATAATAATCAATTTTGCTCAATAGATGGAGGTATTATATATATATATATATAGTTGAAAAAATACATCTGATCTGTACAAATACTAATTTTTATATTTAGAATTACTTCATCATATACCAATATAGCACATTCTTATTATATAGGCATTTACTATGACTGAGATTCTGGAGGATGCAGAGAGTCCAAACATTCCTTTCACTGTTCTCCATACTAGATTGTATACTGGTAACTATTGTCTACTTATATTTAATGACATTTACTAGATTTAAGTAAAATATATAATGAAATGGCTATTTTTCAGGTTCAAAGAACAAGTTGGCTAAACTTTCAATAGAAAAAGACTGCAAGGACCTTCAACCATGGATTAAAAGTATTGTTAACTAACTTTACTGGACTGCTGCCTCTTCAGCAGGACAGGACCCGGATGTAATTATTGCTAAGTGGTATTCTATTCTGAACAACATCATAAATGTACATGATGGGCATAGTGATGAATTTCCAGCATGTCAGCATAGGCCAATAGAGGGCAGAGACAGGCACAAGAAGTGGCTTAAAAAAGTACTGGATATTCTTTATAACGATTTGTAAAATTATAAAAGAAAAGTATATCTTAATAAGGGCCTTCAACACAGAGCCTTGGCTCATGTTTGTTTAAAACATTTCAGGTACATTTGTATATGTAATATGTGGCTATTCTCAGCTGTTTTTAAGTCCCCCGCTGTAGTGGAAGGACATTAAGTTTTGCCCTAGTCCGTCTGTACGTCCGTTCGTCAGAACATCCCAAAATTGGTTTCAGTTCTGTTTGCTTCAACCAAATGTTATAAAACTCTTACACAATGCTTTTTACAACAAAACACAGATTAAATTTGAATTTTGACGGGTTTCACTTTTACCTTCCTTGAGTAATCCCCTTTACAAATGAAAAAACTGCACAAATATTGTAGTATTTCAGATCTCACAATACCCGAGTATTCATCGACAATTCAGAAACAAGGAAGCTGTTGTTAAAGTTCGTTAAGGAGGGCTTGGCTGAAAGAGAATTCTGCAAACTGAAAAACCAAATTGCCATATATCAACCTGCCATAAAAGATTTATTGAATAACTTCTGGGAATCTGGTTTTGACAAATGTCCTGGTATTTATTCCTATTTTTATTGGTATTATCCAGCAATTACCCAGTTTGTGGTTTCTTGCATTATAACAACAGCATTTTCGAAATCTTTATGATTGATGACAGTGCTTTTGAAGCAACAAGTTCCTTTACCTTTAAACTTTTGAAAAAAACCTTGAATGGATAATTCCTGAGTTTATGTATTCAATCATTGAGGAGTTGGTTTTAAAGGCACAGTCACCATTTATTAGTGGCAAAATAACAACACTTCTGATTGTGAATCAGACTGTGCCTGTCGCGAGAATTTTTTCCCTACAATGCCAACTATATGCCATAGGGGCAATTATGCCCTTGATAACGAAAAATCCAAAAACGAAACAATTGCACGAAGAAGAGGTCAACACATCCCACATTAACTCCAGGATTATTAAGTCTCATGTACCCATGGTAAATATATTTTGCATTTTTAGTTTAGGTTAATTCTAGGGGGTAATGGTTAATTATAGGGGGTAATAAACATGATTATGTTAAGGCCAAGAAAATCTAATGAAGATTGGAGGTTGCTGCCAAAAAACATCTGCATTAACCTCAGCTGAAAAATAAAAAGGTTAGATTATTAAACTGCAGATAATTATACCCCAGCTCACTGAATGGTAATTGGTTGGTCATGTTGGAATCACTTGTTCTGCCGTCCGTCCTTATTTTGTTGCACTTATCTCAACTCCAGCTGGACAGATTGAGTTAACATTGGTATGCAATTGTAAACATGTATAGTTGGGGCATTTATAAGTTGTAAGCGATTTTGGCTGCTCTCCGATATAAAATTCCTAATATTTTTTACTGAACTTTAAAGACTTAAAATAATGTGAGATTTTACAAAATAATTGCTAGATTGCAGAGTGATGCAAGGAAATTGTATATTTAATGTCGTATTAGCGGAAGAATTTTCTAGAGAGACTCCGAGGCACCAATGATTTGAGACCACACCTGATCGAAGTTCATATCAGTTATTGTTGATTTCCACCCGTAGTGCATTTATTATTAATGTCTAAAGCTCATCCTCACTAGCGGAAAATAATCACGTCCGTAGTTTAAAACTTCGGATAATACATTGAATTCATGTAGAAACCGTATAACTGCACCTCTTCATACTAATAGCGACAAATTTATTTTACGTTACCTGTGTAACGTACAAACATTAATTGTGACTAATGTCTAGTGTAAATGTACACGATAAACAAACAACAAATATGTTAAATACACATCTGGGGTTTTAATTTTTCATTTGTGTTTATTTACTCTATTTTAAATGTTGTCATTATATATCATTAAGAATTAATAATAATCATTGCAATAAATTGTTTGTAATTATACTGCCCACTGAGGGTCGAATCATTAAGTTTTGTGATGCATTGATTGATTTATTCTCTATGTCTCCTAGAAGTAATTGCTGTACATTGCGTGGAGTTATAAACAAGTGTTGCATGCTTGAATATAACGTTGAACAAAAATAAAAAAACTAGAGGCTCTAAAGAGCTTGTGTCGCTCACCTTGGCCCATGTGCATATCAAAAAAGGGACACAGATGGATTCATGACAAAACTGTTTTGGTGATGTGTTTGTATATCTTAATTTACTAACCATTCTTGCTGCTTCCAATTATCGCTATCTATTTCGAACTTGACCAAGTAGTTTCAGAGGAAAATATTTTGTAAATTTTCCAAAAATTATGAAAATTGTTAAAAAATGACTATGAAGAACAATAAATCGTTAAAGGGTCAATTGACCATTTTGGTCATGTTCACTTATTTGTAGATCTTACTTTGCTGTACATTATTGTTGTTTACAGTTCATCTCCATCTATAATATTATTGAAAATAATAACCAAATACGGCAAAATTTTCTTAAAATTACCTATTTAGTGGTAGTAACCTAACAACGGGATGCCTGATTTGTCTGAAATTTCAGGGCATATAGATCTTGACCAACTTTTAGCCATGGTGACCATCTTGGTTTGTTGCCGGGTCATCGGACACATTTTTTAAACTAGATTCCCCAATGATGATTGTGGCCAAGTTTTATTAACTTTGACCCAGTAGTTTCAGAGGAGAAGAGATTTTTGTAAAAGTTAACGACGACGGACGACGGACGCCAAGTGATGAGAAAAGCTCATTTGATCTTTTAGGTCAGTTGAGCTAAAAATAATTGAATTTTGTTTGACAAAAATCCAAAGTTGATAAACGAATGTTGAATCTTCAAGTAGAATGTTGAAATCGAATTTTGAACCCCCCAAGGGTGACAGGGGAATAGAAGTATGGCCACCATTGGTCTTCCTCCGACCGGCAGTAAAACCCGTGCTAAAGTGGGGCGTCCGTTTGGCTGTGCGGGATGTACAAATTTGCAGCCACGACCGGTCAGAATGGGGACGTTAAATCCGATGCCTCGTGTAAAGAGAGTGCCACGCTCTTTGCACGTTAAGAACCCTTGCAACAACTCTTTGAGGGGTCCGTAGGTGACCTGTTGCAAGGCTAAATTTCTGTCCCTATCCAATATACCCTCATTTCCCGTGGCAGTCTAAATTTCTCCGACCTTAATCCCTCAACCTATTACAGAACCTACCTCTTGTATTTATTGTGAACTTGTTCTCGTCCTGAATTTGCATGAAATATTTGCCAGTGGACGTTAAGCAACCAACAATCAATCAATCGAATTTTGAAATAAATTGCTAAAATTCCAATTTATGATTTTTTTTCAATACAATGTCGCATTACAATTTTTAGAATTATTTAAAGCAATTCAACTATGGGAGAGAAAATTACATCATTAACAAAATAGAAAGTATCCAAGGACAAGAATGCACCTGCTCATGCTTTGCAGTTGTCTGTATGTTGTGGTTCTTAGCATTATGTATGAGTATCACAATAATAGGATAAGTAAAACTATAGTTAAGAGTGCAGAAATAACTATTGGGATGGACGGACGGGTAAAGGTAACACTTATTGCTCATTTTGCCCCTCAGCAGAGGCATTACAAAAGTAAGTTAATAGGTTCTAAGTGTCATCTTTATTTATTTTATTTTAACAACGAAATAGACATTTTTACCAATAATAATTTTCTCCAATAACGCGCGTCTGGCGTAAATACAAAATTTAATCCTGGTATCTATGATGAGTTATTTACACCTGCAATAAAATCAAATAATTACATAGTTGAAAAATGCAAACTTAATAAAAAAAGATACATTTATAACTAATTTCTGCGATAGACTTTTTTCAACAAGTATTTCTTGGAGAAAAACAAAGACAAAAATGAAAGACCCCCAAGGGTGACTGGGGAATAGAAGTATGGTCACCATTGGTCTTCCTCCGACCGGCAGTAAAACCCTTGCTTAAGTGGGGCGTCCGTTTGGCTGTGCGGGATGTACAAATTTGCAGCCACGTCCGGTCAGAATGGGGACGTTAAATCTGATGCCTCGTGTAAAGAGAGTGCCACGCTCTTTGCACGTTAAGAACCCTTGCAACAACTCTTTGAGGGGTCCGTAGGTGACCTGTTGCAAGGCTAAATTTCTGTCCCTATCCAATATACCCTCATTTCCCGTGGCAGTCTGAATTTCTCCGACCTTAATCCCGGAAGCCCCTACTACAGAACCTACATATTGTATTTATTGTGAACTTGTTCTCGTCCTGAATATGCATGAAATATTTGCCACTGGACGTTAAGCAAGCAACAATCAAACAACAAAAATGAAAGATAATACAAACACATTGATGGGATGTATAAGTACCGAGCCACGTCAAATGGATATCACATATAACAGACCAAACAGCAAAAGCAATATCAACAATTGAACAAAGACAAATAAAAGAACAATATAACACGTAGTTAAGATAATAAACAACGTCATTACGCAGAATCCATACACCAAGACCATCATGTATAATTTGTAAAGTTGATACGGAATAGCTATCAACAAGGTCTCGGCACCCTGTATTTAAACGAAATTTAGACAGTAATTTTATATTCCAGAACAAGAAGAAGCAGCAAAGGCCATAATGCTGCCACAACAAATAAGACAACTGAATGTGGCACCTGTATCGCCAAGTCTGCCACCAACATCACCTATAGCAACACTACCGATGTCCATGCCTTCTCCTCCACAATTTGAACCACTGTATCCAACACCACCTTCTCCGCCACAACATTGTTACCGATAAATTGAGCACAAACCCATGCACCTGGCCTGATTTGACCTTCGGCGTGTATTTGATTGACACACCTTCCATCTTCACAAAAGACTCAATGAAAGCCTACAAGTCATTAGAGGCATACAAGTATTGTTTACTTGTGAACTCTTTGAGAAAACCTATGTAATAAGGAAGTTAGTCACCAGACAGCTGGAAAACTAACAACAAGTCGCAACACAACCGCCAGAAGTAAACAACAACGAAAAAGAGACATGGTGTTTAAGTGCGGAACCTGAATACGATAGAATGATTAAGTGTGACAACTCATAGTGTCCGTATCAGTGGTGTCACTACAAATGTGTAACTATTAGACGAAAGCCAAAGGGAAAGTGGTATTGTATGAGCTGCAGTGAATAGACTTTTACTGAACATTGCGTTATTTTGACGTGGTACATTTTGTGTTTTTTTTCAGTTCATACATTGTATCATTATTGCTTGCATGTTTTTTTTTGTGATAAAACTCATCAAGAAAGATGAAGTCCAATAATAAATAAATATCATTTATGAACATTTATAATCGAGGTCACATTGTATGATATTTATATAAAAAAAGACTGAAAACACAGTTCTAGTGTAATGGCAACATGTTGTACATGTATCATTTGTTGCAATAAGTAAACTTTTTTCAATGTACATAAACCAAAATTATTATTTTATTTTACCAATTCTTTTTAATTTCATACTATATTTGTACTAGGTTATTCCATTATAATAAAGGAATAGTAACTGTTTTGAAATGTTTACATAAAGTATATAATAAAGTCGTCATAGATACCAGGATTAAAATTTATATTTACGCCAGACGCGCGTTTCGTCTACAAAAGACTCATCAGTGACGCTCAAATCCAAAAAAGTTAAAAAAGCCAAATAAAGTACGAAGTTGGAGAGCATTGAGGACCGAAATTCCTTAATGTTAATAATAATATGTATTTTAATTTTTCGCAGTTTGACACCTTAATGAAGCATAGTACAGAAAATGTGTATTTTAGAAGTTTAACAGCGTGCTATTCCCGTGTGCAGGAAGAATGTAGGACAGAAAGTCACAGGACAAAAATTCACAGACAAAAAGTCACAGGACAAAAAGTAACAATTCATTTTTCCTGAGTATTTTCTTTGAATAAAGAACGCTTATTTCTACAAACATATTTTTGTATTTTTCTTGAACTATTGTATATAAACCATCTTAGTAAACAAAATTTATAAAAAAAAATATCATAGATGATCAAATAATTGTTAAAAAAACAAAATGTCAAAGTGGCTTGGCACTTAAATGGCTTCATGATGCCATGAAATCTTTCTTTTGCATGATTAAAATTAAATAAATCTTCATTTTTCAAGTATAATGACACATTTCCTAAACTTTAATATGAATATATGTATTAAAAGTAAAATTTCAAGATATTTCTCTTATATATTCTAACAATTGTCACCAGATTATTTGTGACTTTTTGTCCTATCAAATTTGTGACTTTCTGTCCGTTTACCTTCAGGAACTAACAGAAACATAGCAAGGCACTCATCGTAAAAACAATTGTAAGTTGTAGTAATATGAATAAAAAATACACGATTTCAGAATTTTTCCTCGAAAAAATATAAAAGAGATGAATTTTGATAGAATCTGGTGCAACATCGTACCTCATTAAATTTATCAATAATGAAATGAAATTAATAAACATAATAAGTCCTTTAATGTTTTACTATCCTATCGAATTAATAATATGTAAACGTCATCCTAACCGTAGGCTTTATAACCCGTATAACTGTACCTCTTCATTCTATAAACGACAAATTTATTTTCCGTTACCTGTGTGACGTACTAAAAATAATTGACACTTTTAGAACAGGAGTAGATTTCACAAAAAAAAACTCACGACTAAGTTGCATCGTCATATTACAGAGTTGGGCAACAGCTCTGGCAGCAAGGATGGAGGAGATTAAAGACCGGGTCTGACCTAAAACTTTTACCAGGTGGTAAGTGATTAAGCCAATATGGAAATGAGGCGGAGCTTGCCAGTGTGTTATCATAATCTGTGTTAAAAATAGTTTGTTTATGTGCAGAGCACATGGCTTATCAATTAAGTGAGAAAGAGATTCATACTAACCATTCATTTAATGCAGTACTATTTGTTAAATCCGGACTGACAATAGGTATAAAATAAACACTTAAAATCATCCAGTTATTAAAAGTAAAAGTAGAAAATAAAATAAATTCCAAATTAAATGTGCAATTTTGATGATATAGTTATAAATAAACTAATTCCTCCTGGTTCTTTTCCTTGAATATACAACATTTACAAAAGTTTTCCATATATTTCCTCGAAATTTAAATGTTTTCTGTTTATAATTTTTCTTGCCTCTTACACTTCTAGGGGTTCTAGGATTTCGCGGATTTGAAATAGAAGTGAAGTCCCTGTCAACATTTTCATTCCATTGACAAACTGCCAAGTTTGAACGTGCATTGTACTGTTTGTTACCAAATGCAATTCGCTTATCCTGATAAATATTTATAACGTTGTTGAAACTTTATACATAAAATGTGTCTTTTCCTAAAACATAATCCTGAGGATATCTAAAAATGTTGGAATTTAAAAGTACTCCAAGTAACAGTTTTTCTGCCACTGGATCAGTCAAAACAATCCTTGATGGTTCATAATTTTTATCATATTTACATTTAGAGGAAGGATCACAAGATAAATGTCTGTTTTTGTAATGGTCAACTACATTCAGATTTGATGACTTTGATTTCTCTGGATCATTGTTACAATTTCTGATTGCCCAATGAATATGAGTTGATACAGGTTCCACTTTATCACTTAGTTGAAAGGACCACGTTTTTCTTTCAGATTTTGCTGTTCCCGATGCAACTTTTTTCAGAGCTGTTTTTACTGCTTTAACACAATGCCATGAATCGTTTTCATTAATTGCATCAGTTTCTTCACGAATGTATTTGTTAATAGATAGATTCCTGTCATGGCAATGGACACCTACAGCAACCTCCTTTTCAGCCAAATACGTATATACTCTATCAGTACCGATACGTTCGTGTCTTTGAGACACAACATCGTCAGCTTTGGTTATATGTTGACAAGATAGAACTTTGTGTTTTTTCTCACCAATCGCAACAATTCTTGCATCTTTAGCGTTTTTACGCCAGCCATGCCTTGCGTCAGTTAAAATATCTATTTCTCCAAATTTGTCATCATAATATGAGGCTGATTCTTCAAGCAAGGCTGTTGTTGTAGACTTGTGGTATTCTGTTTGAATGTGGTTTTCATATGAGTTGAAGAATTTATTTCGTTTTTCCTTATTAATTTTCCCGATTTCAGCACCATCTTCAAACTTGGTATAATGTGATGGCAACATTCCACTACAGATCAGACCATGTTGCACTCTGTTATTCACCAAGTATTCCTTGTTCTGCATGTATGGCAAAGAAGACCACAGAAAAGAGTGAGAGGATTCACATTTCATTCTTGTCATAATTATATGTCCTCTTGTTGTCCATTTCTCTATAATAAGGTTGTGTTTACAGTATCTTGAATGAGCTTCCACCACTTCTTTGTAACGTTTTAGCGAGTCCTCAGCACACATGAATATTTTTTGATTAACATCTTTTTTTCTAGCTTTAACGTAGGTACTTGGTATTGGATCTGGTACATGTATAGATTGTTCATCAGATGCATTGCCTACTTCCTGACTAGACCACATCTCCAATAAAGTTTCTAAAACTTGCAAATTTCCTGTAGGTTTGTTTAACCTTTGAGTCAATATATTCCTTATTTCCACTATTTTACCAAGAATTTCTGCCTTCTTTTCATCGCTTCCTGAAAACTCCATTCTGAAACTTGGGTTCTTTTTCGTTTTTTTTGTGGACTAGCCATACTTTTGTCTTTATTGATTTTTTTTTAATATTGAAATGACCAAACAGTTGAGTTCCCATACAGATTATGGATGAGTTTATATTGTAAATTGGGTGAAAGGGGAGTGGTAGATAATATATATGACAAAAAACATAATTATAATCTGAAGATTATGTCTTTATCTTATTTTTATATTTTATTTCATAGATACATGTTTATGAATTCTTTTTTTTAAGTATTAATGACTAATGACAAAAACAAATGATATAAAAGGATAGGATTACATTCTCCATCCCTCTTTATAGATTATAATAAATTCCAAGATGCGAGTTTAAATTATTGCGATTATAACCCTGCCGCATTTTTCGCAATAATAAAAACATCGCGATAATTTCTGAATTTACAGTATAATGTAAATATATGTTTTTAGATTATGTATTGTAATATGTGGAATTTTACTAGTATTTTTTGCTTTAAAAAACATGAGACCTCAGGCAGTATTTTTCTGTTTCATTTCGGCCTTATTTAAAAAAATATTCATGCAAAGAGAAGTACTTTTTTATCGAGATTTCATGTTATCGGCACATCAAGTGCAGGCTTTCGTAGAGGCACAAAGACATGAAAATGTGCCACAAACAAATGTGTCTGTTGCTGCTAACCTGGCAACGAATTTCGATGATGTCAGAAAGACGATGGGAGTAGAGAAAAAATAGAAGAAAGCCAAGGGACGACCAACCGATATCGTCCAGCTTAAAATAACATGCTTATCTACCCCTAACACAACACAGGTTAACCGCATTAAAAGGATGGGAATAGGTAGTGAAACTTGTTATTTATTGGAAAATTTGAGGTTATAAATTAAGACATACATAATTTGTGCATTCGGATTTATGATCTCTAATCATTATGATGCTCATATTTACATATTTGTAGGAAAATATTATTGATGCTTGCCTTCTTAATTTCTAGCATCTTTATTCCCTATTTTTAATGTTGGAGTTACCTCCCTTTTACAATGGCTGTTTTTTCATAGCAATAGAAATCTTGTACTGAACAGATAGGATAAAAGTTCGCTTTTCATTTGTATTACTAATTTTAGCGGCCTTGTCATCTCAATGCAACTCACAAAGACTGGAATTAATTTATCCAAAATATATTCATAATAATGGTCTTACTCACAGTTTTCAGTAAATTAGAAGGAACCTTTAATAATGAAGAAGAGATTATTTTCCGGGAGTTTTACCTATCAATTGCACTTTAAAGAATAAAAGACATGAGTGTGTGATATTTATTTATATAGCTATAAGTATATTTTTTATTCCAGACAGTATTAGAACCATGATATATGTGAAAATTCCAGCTTTGCAGCTTTATGCATATCATAATACTAATTTACATTTTCCGCGTTTTTCAATCCATATTTAGAAAATAAGAAAAATAAAAATCTTATTCAACGAATATTATTATCTGAAATAAGTAATGGATTGATTTGAACCATTACTGATCTATTTTGTGTCACTGAAACTTGATAAAAATCAAAGTCGACAAAAAGGCACAAGAAAAAAAAAAACAAGAAGACAAATGATTTTCAGCTGCACAGCAACAGAAGTGAAAAACGTCTTGGTAATACAATTGCAAGAGATGCAGTTAGAAAAATTGAAATAGGATGGTTTGACTATGAATATGCAGATAATGCATATCACAAAGTGAAAACCAAAAATGAGGGAAGAGCCAGAGATGTATTTTCTCCTAAATCCTTGCTTACAAACAATATAGTGGACCATGGGAAGAAATTGGTTTTTTTTTTAAATGAGAAGTCCAAAAGGGGCATAGTAATAGTAAATCGTACGATTATTTTTGTGAAACGATAGCCAGTTCTTCGTAAAGTATGTCTGTCATGGGCTTGGATATTCATGGTAGTGAGAAATATCAACCAAATCCCAAGATGTCCAATTGAACAGCCAAATACGATCATGTTTCAGTTGACTTTAGATTTTACGATGGTATCTTTGTATTTAAAACATTTCATCTTGTATGCAAATTATTGTATTGGTAGTATGACAATGTTTAATGCATGAATGTTCTTATCTTATCTACCATCAAACTAAAATTATATATGTCTGTATCTATATTAATGGTGACTTAAGGTCCATTAGGTGTAGCAACAACTACACCCTGAATCTTAATCATAACAATTTCTTGGTATATCTGTTGTTAAAAAATGTGGGGTGAAACGAGCTGATGTTAACTATCCTTGCTGACTGACTGAACATCTGGAAGTCTTTGTTGGCTAGTCTAGTATAAAGGCTGTGAATCTAGTCTTTGAAGTCATTTGGGTTGAATGTAAAGTATCATGAAACGTATTTGATGCCTTTCGATTGATCCCTTCATTGGCTACACTGTTTGGTTATCGCTTGCGGAATGCAAGAACTTGCAAGATCTGTACTGTCACGCACATTTGCTGCTAACATAGCAATACCTCTGTTTAACAAATGATAGTTGTCTTTCGAATTTAAAATCTTCTGCATTGGCGTCCCTTTATAAGCTATGTTGCTGTTATCGCCTAGTGGGTCTTGGTCTTTGTTATTACTTCTTTTTTAAAATAAAACAGTGCATGTATCATGTTGTATTAGATTTAAAATACTCTTTTCTAAACTCTGCTAACTTTTATTATATGACCAGAACAGTTGGGGCAAAAACAGAAAAAAAATCTAAATAAAGTCTAATGATGTTATCATTAACTGAGTATTTTCACAAAGCTTGCACTGACATGTTTTAATATCACTGGCATTTAGAAAAACAACCACAAATGGTCTAAGTCGGCAGAAAGTTGAAACTTATTTTTTTGTAATTCTTCTGGCAACTATTAACAAACCTTGTTTCAGAAACAGCTAAAAAACAGTTGAAAGTCAAACTGAGGGGAATTTCGCCATAAATTTATACGATTAAAATCCACATGTTCATCTAAAATACGAATTGCATGATTTATTTTCGTTGAAAATTTTCTTTCAGGTACTGCTCTATATGATATGTAGATTTAAGGGATCTTAAAAAATATACGCCTAAATATTTATATTCATTCACTTCTTCGATGAAATCGTTTCCTAGATACCATTTTTATCTGAGTCTTTCCTTTTATCTGTAAGCAGAACCTTCGACTTGGATGAATTAAACGTTAAGCTCCATTTTAAGACAAATTTATGCGCTATGTTTAAGAGAATTTGTAGCTCATCTTCAGTGTTTCCCAACCGGACAATGTCATCAGCCAATAGAAGGCAGTTTATTAACTCAGAAGCGATGCTTATACTTAATTTTGCCTTCTTCAGCATATCGCACAGGTCAGTCATTAACACGGATAAAAGTGTATGAGATAGGACGCATTCTTGTTTAAGACCAAATTCTTGATCGAACCATTCAGACTCGTAATTACCAAAAAGGACTTTATTGCTAAAATTCTTATATAGTGCCCGTAGGATCTTCCAGCATTTACCCTGGATACCCTTTTTACAGTCCATCCCGCCAAACTTGATCGAAAGCCGATTAAAGATCAAGGAAGGCAAATTAAGTCTTTTCCTTCCTTAAAATTCAGTGTTTTGAAACAAAAGAATATTTATGGAGTTTGCTGTATAACTGTGCGGCAAAATTAATCAAGTTTAATGTTTCTGTCACGCATTTATAGAGTAAAGTTGTCATCATCAGCCTTTCCAAGTTGTGATCGGTTGTACAGCCTGCAGCGGATGTGATAAATAGGCGAACTAGTATTTAATATATGTACTTTACAGCACTTCTGGTTGTTCATGGTACAGCCCTTGGATGGTGTAAACTTCCCACTAACACCATACACAATACACCATTACACCTTGTACCATTACACCATACACGTTACACCTTTGCACCATACACCTTACGCATTACACCATTCCCCATTCTATCTACGCGATCCGAAATTACCCATAATGCAATTAAATTTCAAAGAAAGCGTGCTACTACAAAATTATTTATTTGTTTTAAAAGACGAATTTTGATCACAATATTGCAAATTAATATATAAAATTAAGACCTCCGTGATCATGGTTATATAAACAATACAGATAAAATATATATACATTAATTTGTAAATAAAGTACGCATAAAACTTTGCTTGTAATACAACTTAATCCGTGATCTGCCTTTCTGTAGAGGCAGTGTCAGCGCGTACACGCGTAGCCGAATTGGCAACCGTTGATTAACAACGATATAGGTTTCACTTCTGATCGGTTTTAAAATGTAGCGTAAATTTTAAAAAACTTGGTTTTCAGATAAAATCGACAAACAATGCCAAAAACGAATAGTACTTAGATCCAGAGACATGTATTTATATGTCTCTGTTAGATCATATAAAATAACATCATCATGCTAATTGAAAGCGATATTGGTGTACAGTTAACAGGTCAGGTCGAACTCTGAAAATCGAGTATACTCGGTTTTGCGAGTTTACGATCACGTCATGCAATAACTAATCATGCTTATGGCCAGCGCAATATAAATAATAATTCTTTTTCTGCACCAATCAACAGTACAGGCATGCATGTCCGTTTTTATTCAATTAATTGAATCATCCTCAAAAATCAATAGTTTTCACATCTCATCTTCACTAAAAAACAACGAACGAACCTAAAAATATACCGGTAAATTTTTGCAATTTCTTTTTTTTCTCCCTTAAAATGTCGAGATTGAAAACGCATTTTTTGTTTTGTTTCCTCTTTATAGTAAGATATGATGTATTTAAAAAGTTCAAATAACTTAAGGAAGACGATGTACAACCCCCACGTAAACGTCAGAGAACAGGAGATATTGACCAACCTTCCGAGGAACAACTACGAGAGGAAACATACATAACAACAACAGCTCTGAACGATGGCGTGGAAAAAATTCGATTACAACCCACCAACAATGAAGAAAGATATGACTTGATGCTATTTTTCAAAGAAAAACAAGTGGATATTGTGCAAAAATTAGAGGACAGGCTAGTAAAAAACAATATAAAGTTTTATTTAAGTGTACATGTTAAAATGATTAAATATTCACCAGATGGAAAATACGACGAAGCTGATCCTTATTTCAATAGTAAAGTGAGTACCATTTTACAATCTGGTGCTAGTGAAATACCTCACGAGTTGAATAAAGGATTTCAAAAAGTATTCATTTCTTTCAAAGAATTCATCAAGAATGGGAGTGGATGGCAACTTGAAGAGGTTTTACAACTCGATGTTTACGTTACAAAGTACAAACCATTAAACGGAGGTATTTATTTGGAAATACCATCATCACTCAAAAGATCGAAATGTATACTAAACATTCAGAACCTAGACAACAAATGTTTTTTTATGGACTGTTCTTTCAAGTATGCATAACTTTCAACAAAATCCAGAAAATGTAGAGAATTATGTTCCATTTGTTAACTCGGTTAACATGACTGGTATCGAGTATCCAACTCCGTTATCTCAAATATCGCAATTCGAAAAACAGAATAACAATATATCAGTTAACATTTTTGGATATGAAGAAGGAGAAATTTTCCCGTTATACATCACAAAGAAAACCTACTGTCATCATGTGAATATGTTATATTTACAAGAGAACAACAAAAGTCATTATGTGCTGATAAACAACTTTAACAGGTTTTTATCGAGAACAAAGAAACATCGTGCAGAACATTTTTTCTGTTATCATTGTTTGCAAGGATTTCCTGATAAATGCAAACTAGAGATGCAGAAAGCAGACTGTCGAAAATTTGATTTTTTAAAAATTACACTTCCCAAGGAGGGTGAAGTTCTGGAATTCAAAGAATATGCAAAAACCGCCCGAATTCCGTTTGTAATGTATGCTGATTTTGAGTGTTTAACACGGAAAGTCGATACTTGTCATCCGAATCCCAACATGTCAAGTACAACTGCATACCAACAAATGGAACCTTATAGTTTTGGTTATCAAAGAGTGTCAATTGATAAGCGATACGACAAACCACCCGTCATATACCGTGGACCTGATGTTGTGGAGAACTTTATCCGTCATCTTCTTGAAGAGGAGAAAGAAATTAAAGACATACTAAGCCGCATCGAGCCAATGATAGTAACTGAGTATGATAAATTAGACTAAAAATATGCCAAAAAATATTATGTATGTAAAAAAACCTTCAGCAGCAAAATTACAAAGTCAAGGACCATGACCACGTTTCGGGGTCAATTCGTGGAATTTCGTGTAATAACTGCAATTTACAGATCAAAATACCGAAATTTATACCTGTTGTTATTCATAATTTGAAAGGATTTGGTGCAAATCTCATCATGAGTAAAATATGAAAGCTTAAGGAACAAGACATCACTGTTATTCCACAGAACAAAGAAAAATATATGTCATTTTCTATAGGAAATCTCCGTTTTATCGATTCTTTGCAATTTTTAAACAGTTCACTGGCAACTTTAACAAAAAATCTAGCTGACGAAGGAAAAAACATTTTAAATACTTATCTAAAAGTTTTCCGGATCCAGATGTATTTTCTCTATTGCTACGAAAAGGAGTATTCCCCTATGATTATATCGATACCGAGCAGAAATTGGAAAAACCTTGTTTACCATCCAAAGAAGAAATTAGGAGACACTCACATATCTGATGAAGATTATCAATTTGTGCAAACAGTGTGGGACAAACTGAAAGTAAAAACATTAGGGGAATACTCCGATGTGTATCTTAAAATGGATGTAGCTCTTTTGGCGGATGTTTTTGAAAAAATTAGAGACATTTCTTTGCACGACTATGATTTGGATCCGTGTCATTATTTCACCACCCCCGGATTTAGTTGGAGTGCCATGTTGAAGAAAACTGGAATTGTACTCGATTTAATCAGCGATATAGATATGATGCTGTTTATAGAGAAGGGAATACGAGGCGGTGTATCTAGTATTTTTCATAGATATGCCAAAGCAAACAATCCATACTTATTCGATACGTATGAACCAACTGAACCTACTTCCTATTTATCTTATTTAGACGCAAACAGTTTATATGGTTGGAGCATGTCTCAATGTCTTCCGTATGGTCACTTCAACTGGCTTACCGAGGAGGAGAAAATATAATTAGATATCACAAAATTAAAAGTTGACGGTTCAGACGGATACATTTTCGAAGTTGACCTTGAATATCCTTCGTCACTTCATTCTTCTCAATCCGATTTTCCTTTAGCTCCAGAAAGAAAACATATTCAAGTAGAACATTTATCTCCATATTCAAAGGAATTATTGCAAAATTTAACTGGAAAACAATGTTTGACAAAGATAGAAAAACTCGTTCCTAACCTATACGACAAGGAAAAATACATAGTGCATTATAGAAACTTACAACTATACGTAGAGTTGGGAATGAAGATCAAAAAGATACACAGAGTACTCAAGTTTAAACAAAGTCCGTGGTTGAAGAAGTACATAGACTTTAACACAGAAAAAAGGAAAAATGCAAAGAATGAATTAGAGAAATGTTTATATAAGCTGTTGAATAATTCAATTTTTGGTCGGACTCTCCTCAATACACGCAACCATAAAGATGTGAAACTTTGTCACACGGAAGAGAAACTAAATAAAGAAACAGCTAAACCATCCTACGCATCTTGCAAAATATTTAACGACAATTTGGTAGCAGTGGAGAAAAAACGTGTGAATATTTTAATGAAACAACCAATATATGTAGGTTTCTGCATTTTAGACTTATCCAAGTTATTGATGTATGATTTCCATTATAACCATATGAAATCTCTTTATGGTGATAAAATTCGTGTGTGTTTTTCCGATACTGATAGCTTTTTATATCACGTTGAAACGGAAGATGTGTATGATTGATTGATTGTTGGTTGCTTTACGCCGCATTAGCACAACAAGGCTATATCGCGGCGAGAAGATGTGTATGAAGATATGCATCAATATCAATATATGTACGATACGAGTGATTATCCTCCAGAACATTTTTTACATGACACCGAAAATAAAAAAGTAATAGGCAAATTCAAGGATGAAACAAGTGGAATTCCAATAAGTGAATTTGTTGGACTGAGATCGAAGATGTATTCATTTTCTTTTGAAGGCGGAGAAAAACATCATGCAAAAGGAGTAACAATTGCCTTTTCAATCAAACTGTTACACGTTCTGAAATGAATATAATAAGAAGCGAAAGCCATGTTTTATATACTAAAACTATTAATAAAAAATCATTAGTTCCTTTTGATGATAAAAGATGGATTTTAAATGATGGTGTGACAACGAGAGCCTTTGGACATAAAGACAACATATAAACAAATGACATTTTTTATCATGTAAAAACGTTTAAGGAAATTTCAAGTCTTATAACTATTTCGTATATGACTATTATTTTTGTTCATTTTTTTTTTGTATATCAAAATTTGTGGTGATTTAAATAGGATTTTAACATATAGTGAGGGAGATTATTATTTGTTCATTTGAGGGTTTTTTGTATATATGTAGTTTATTATATGTTCAAATATTCATTGATTTTTTTTTTGGGTTTTGTTTGTTTTTGTTTTCTTTTAGTCAAATGTGTATTAATAGCAAGAGCAAAGAAGTGGGATTTTTTTTTTATATCAAAATTTGTGGTGATTTAAATACGACTTTTACATATAGTGAGGGAGATTGTAGATGCATCTTATTTTTATTATAATTTATTGTATATTGTATTCGATAGTATTTATTCAGTTTATTATTTTGTGTATGCCAAAATGTGTTTGTGGGTAATTTAATTTCTTTTTTCTTGTAATGTATTTTACATCTATGTTTTTTTTTTTTTTTTTTTTTTTTTTTTCGCATCCTATCTGATTCAAATAAAACAAAATATATCAATGAATACAGTTGTTTGTTTTCGTTTATTTGAATATATGTATCAGTAAAACACACAATATAAAAAAAGACATATGTACACATTAAACAAACAGTTATAGTCATGATAAGTCCAATTCACATGGAAATGTTAGTGTTCAATCTTTATTTGTCGATTCTCGGTTATTTCAAAGTATCCAGAGTTTTCAGCTAAAATCAGTAAGGCAGCTGTTTCTGGTAATGGAGTACCGAACTGACATTCCAATCGTATTTTCCCCTGCTTCAGTAGTGAAAGATATTTGGTATCCGCAAAGAATGGTTCTAAGTTGAAGCATAGCAGCGTATATCCATTGTTGAATTCAGCCCTTGTTATTTCATTCCCCGTATCCAACATCCACTTTCCCCCTGTTTCAAACATTTTTACATAAGGAGAAACGTTCGATGCACCGCTATTCTCGTTGAAATCAAGTTTGAGTGGTATACCATCAACTGGGAAAAAACAAAACAAAACAAAAAAAAACAACAGTGTTTCAATAACTGAAATAAGTATGTCTTTTGATTTCAGATATAAAAAAAAAGTTGTGAAAAAAAAACTTTTCATTAAGGAATGTAAATATTTGCATCTTTTTAATTTCTTTTCGATTCTTATATAAATCTCTACCTAAAAAAAATACCACTACATCAATAAATAAGAAATACAAAAAAAATTATGTTTACATAATTTATTACAAAATTTATCACAAAAATAATGATGTTTTCCATTAAATATTGTCTTCCATTCCATTCCATCTTTTATTCAAATGCTTAGTTGTCTATTTCCATATTCTGTAAAACACAACAAAATTAATTAGTCAAAAATCAACACTATAGTATTATATTTAAATCACGTGACATTTTACATGACATAATCGGAAAAAGAAAGAAAAAAATGGTCGCCATGTTGCTTTTGAGTTTGTTATTTTGCATTCAAAGTGTTGTAAATGTAGGAGCTGTACATATATCATCTTGCTATAGAGTGGAAGATTTGATTTTATAGATTGTTCGAGGGAAACAGAAGAGAGCTTTCAGGGAAAGGTAGCAGATGATGTTGTAAACATTCGCTTCAACCATATACAGAGCAAAGATCAACTTGAAGATGTGAAATTTACGAAGCATGTTATCATAATGTTGGAAGAATCGTTGAATTTGTGTGGTGATATAAATCATAAACTGATGATGGTAGACGGGAAAATGTGTACAGTAAGTCTACATTCATTTTATTTGAATGGTAAAATATAACACAATAAAAAAATTGACATACATGAATATTCATGAAAGACTTCTAGTTATATTTCAGTCACGTGATAAGTAAACATTTCTAGAAATAATATGAATCTCCCCGGTTGTCGAGTAAAGTAGATCAGTGAATGAAATATCTAAATTACAACATGGTTAAACTTCAACCGTTATTAATATCAATGACTGTCTTCATAACGGAGTTTATATACCTTGTTCCTCATCTAATAAGAAGTCTATTCATCTTCCCAGTTATTTCTCTTTCTCTTATAAGAGTATACATGCATATTCTACTTCTAAACCCATAACTTACATCATTTTCATCATCTGAAGTGATGTCTATCATCTTTCTCTTCTTGTTCTGTAGAATAAAAAGTATCATCATTAGCTATAATGTATTAAACATTTATATATAAAAAAAAACAACCTTGGAAGTAAGGTATTAAAAACATCTTTGTTTTCATTTACTCATTTTTTTTTATTTGCTTTACAATTATTTGTTTATTGGATGAATCTGGTTTTTTTCTTCTTCTTTCTTTTTATTACTTATTACCAAAAATCAAGATGTTCTTACTAATGATGGTTTGGAGTCTACATTTTGACCCCCCCTGGGCTGACTCATGTTGGTAAAATCAAGCTGTTGAATAGAAATTTAAAAAACATTTACACATGATAAAAAAAAAACAATAAAGCATGCAATGGATATTTTATTTTTTTTACTTTAACCCTTTCTTAATAATATTGTTAACATTGTATAAATTGTATTACATATAATGAGTTAAATCTATACATACACAGTAAGTATCTTTCTCTTCATTTTTTGTTAAGTCTATCATCTACAAAATAAACATGTATAGCTTTAAAATAAGAATATACAATCTTTTATGATGAAAATTAACTTTACACATATACTTTAAATTGGCATATTAATTTTCTGAAAGCTCATATATATATATATAAGCAATATTAAATTTATAAATAATACATAAATTTTTGACAATATATAATATATGTATTTTATGTTTCAGGTCCATGAACCTTTCAATGGTATTCAAACAGCCGGGAAGGTTTCATATCCTAAAACAGCACAAAATGCAGCAAATGAACCATCAGCTATTTCAGAAAATGAAACCACCTATGCATGTGACAATCAAAATGTAAACTATTTCTGTTGTCCTGATATTTCCTGTAACAAAACTTTTGCTGGAGCAACAAATCTGGAAAACATATTCTTGTTGGAAATCATTCATATAGAACAAACAAATCTGGATAAGATACTGCAGTTGAAGTATATGCTTCTATTTCTGAATCTGTTCAGGATACGCAAATAAATTTGATTCAAACAGTGAGTGCAGCTACGCAGTCAAATGCAACTAGTAATATGATAAATAAGGGATGGGCTCTAAAAGGCAAAAGAACAAATATTCGCTTTTCACCAAAAGTTAAATCATATTTAATTGAGATATGTTTTAATTGTGAGAAAACTGGGAATCGGCCAAATTATTTTGCTCTGTCAGATGAACTCAGAAAATCATGTGATGAAAATGGAGAAATATTGTTTAAGATGGAGGAATGGCTGAATCCTGCGCAAATTAAAGGCTTCTTTGCAATACTAGTGACTAAACTAAAATCAGGAACTATAAGTTCTAATTCTATTACTGATAAAAAATTGAAAACTACACGTTTAATAATTTCATGCGTCCGAAGCGCTTTTCTGGATTTACCTTCATCAGGAAGGCTCAAAGCCAAACATTTGAAATCCGAGGGATGTATAAGTACCGAAACAGTTGAAGTACCGAAACAGCTGAAGAGCTATATGACAAAAATACCTAAAACAAATAGCCAAATCCATCTAAGGTCAACTTTGCCTGAGGGAGTTGAAACTTTAGTTTTTTTTATAATTTCAAAATTTATAAACGGGCAATTTTAGAAAAGTTTGTTATAAATCATGTCAGTACCGAAGTACTGACTACTGAGCTGATGATACCCTCGGGGACTGATAGTCCACCAGCAGAGGTATCGACCCAGTGAAGTAAAAAATTGAAAACTACACGTTTAATAATTTCATGCGTCCGAAGCGCTTTTCGGGATTTACCTTCAACAGGAACGCTCAAAGCCAAACATTTGAAATCCGAGGGATGTATGACAAAAATACCTAAAACAAATAGCCAAATCCATCTAAGGTCAACTTTGCCTGAGGGAATTGAAACCTTAGTTTTTTTTATAATTTCAAAATTTGTAAACGGGCAATTTTAGAAAAGTTTGTTATAAATCGATAATAGTGCTATTGTTCAGTCCATTGAATTAAGAGAAATTGAAGAAAATGTGGAACAATCTTCACATCTGACAGAATTAGTAAGTTCTGGAACAAATGCTGTCAATATTTCCATGGTATCACAAAGCTTTTGTCATTAAACACTGTTTAGAGCTATTGCGCGTTTTGTTGCAAATGTCTCGTCAGATTCTTCTGGTTTCCAGAAATCTCTGGTATCCACGGAAAGATATTTTGAATTGATTGTGACGTTTACACCACCTCCTATATGAACAATTTCTTCATCTATGCGAATACCTACAAAGACAAATATAAGAGTGTTCTAGACCTACCAAAAAATTACAATAACTGTAATACTAGTACCATTTTTTTTTAAATTAATGTTGGTATGGACTGCTACCATTTATTATAAAACGGTGGAACAGAACCAGTTATAACTAGTTTGATCAACTTATATAAACCAACCCCACTGACAGTCATCAACCTTTAACTTCAGATGACCCAACCCTGTGCACATTAGAAAAAAAGGTAAAAACCTACTAGAAACAAGTTAATTATAGCTCAAACTGACAGAAACGAAGAAACCACTTTCCAAACCCTAAGCACTGAAACTCCGCTAGAAACAACAAAAACTATTACTAAAACAAACAGAATCGAGGGAGCAACCACTACTGATACAGCAGATCAGTTTTCAGTTGGAGATCCGAATCTTTTAAATAAACATATAATCTTTAATTTCATATGATCATTGAAATCGAAGACACTTTTAACATTCAAACATCACCGAGTGAGGATTTGGTTTGTGTGTGATGAGTAGTAATAGCTATAAAAAAGGGTCAAATACTTAGCATAGGTACCAGACTTATAAACAATTTTTAAACTACATTGCAACGACGATTTACCAATTTGAAACAACATGCGTGCTTTAAGAACCATCACAGATGAGGGTTCCATTCTTAGAATAAATTGAACCTTCGGTTTAAGTAAGGCGGTGACAATAATTTTGGAGGAATTATCTATGTTCATCTAAAGTGTCCACAGAAGGATGGAACAAGTTGGAAAAGCTTTACTATGACGATGATTGAATATATATTTCGTGTACATAGCTTAGGTGGCCAAATGGTATAGGGCGCTGGACATATTGCAGGCAGTGTTGCCATAGATGACAGAAGAAGAGCACTGGGGAGTTCTAAGGTCTGTGTTTCAATAAAAAAAAGACTGGGTATGCTAAATAAGGACTTTAATTTGGGTGCATTTATAAATTAAACAGTTGTCTCAAATTTTCACCCGTTTTCAAATCAAAATGGAGCAAGAAAATACAGTGTAGCCTAGTCATGCAACAAGTGACAAACTGCAGTCGGGAAACCACCTTTCGAACAAGGTTCGGTTCACAGATGACCATCATGTTTCATAAGAATGTAAATCGTGGAAATCCTGTAGATATCCATGATAATTGCAGATCCGGGATTTCAAATCGGATTCAGTTGAAGTTAACCGAGTTGGATAGTTTGATAAATATCAGGCAGAATTTAGAATCGTTAAGAGAATGTTTCCCTGATTGTCGATGATAGTTCGTTTGGCCATCTGGAGCAGCTGGTGAGGTCACCCGAGGGTGAGGCCAGTTGGAGTGGTAGAGCTAGACCTAAGCCAACGGTACCCGCCTATCAATAGGTTATTAGTATTACAGTCAATTGGTAAATGCAATGCAATGCAATGTGGTTACTTTCCTATCATTTGGTATAAAAGAAGAGGTTTTTATATGTATATAGGGTCCACATTCATTTTCATGATATACTGTTGGATTTTACTTGTAATAACACATGTTATACTTTCGATACATTTTTTTTACAATATAACGATAATACTGAAACTATTTTATTTGCTGTATTAACGAGAATAAAACAAGTTTTTGTTTCCAGTTTTTGGAGAAAAAAATAATTTGTTTTTGATCACCCTCCGAACCTCCCCCCCCCCACCCCAGAAAATCAAATGGTTGCTGCCTTATAGATCTAAAATTGTCAAATTTAAGTTTGCCTTGACTGATTGAATTCAGCGAAAAGGTCATATACAATGTGTACTACGTTAGTCAAATAAGAAGACAATAGTAACACGCTTTAATAAAAGTGATGATTGATGTGGTAACATCTTTTGACTGGTTAGAACGCATACAACATTAATAATGAGACCTGACAGAATAACAATATCTGCATGATACAGTATAATAAGCCTCTAATTTCAGCCTCGACTGTGTGTTGTAAACATGTGAAATTAGTTAGGTGGGGTTCAGGTAATTTCAGTCATGCGACATACAGGTGTAATACCACCAAATCATAGTACGTCACATCCGGTTGCATACGAAAATAGGTCTAAAAAAAATATTCCCTTGAATTTGACAGTTGTAGGTAATTGATCCTACATTTCATTGCAGTAAAACATTTCTGAGTCATAAACATATATCTTGGGTATTTCAAAGCACCATTAGTTCTTTATTTGGGGTTTCTATAGAATATTTTGGAAACTTGATGTTACATGGTTACTAAAGCTTGTACACAGGTTAAAAAAGGGGGAAATTTGATTGGATAACTTCCAGTGATGGTTATTTTCTTATATGCAATGAAATGTTATGTGAATTTTTTTCTATAGTACTGGACAGGATAAAATTTTTCTCATGCCAAGTATTTCTTTATTTGAAACAAAGATAAATTCTGCACAATTTTTTGAAAAGTGCAAATTTAACAAAGACTAATAGGGGAAAATCAATGGTGGTATTACACCTAATATGGGAAGCTGTACATGCACCTTTGACCTTGTGAGTACTCTCATGTGTTAAAATTTCTTGCTATTTAAGTGAAATATTACAAATAATGAAATATTCTGAGTGGATTGAGTCTCCAAAATACATTTTATGAGAAAATTTCCTTGAAATAGGACTTTACCATGAATATTAGTTGACAGAACAAGCCATACTTAGAGTCTTGGGGAGCTTTTTTCTCCTTATTTCTTATATTCTGCTATACTAGAAAATTTCTCCTAAGAAATACTTTAATAAATATATAATTTTAAGTAAATGAAATTATTTTTAAAGCAGTAACAACAAATTATTCACCAAAAGAGAAGTTTTTTATGTCCCTCTCTGGAACGGGGCGTAAATTTAAGTTTTATGTAAGGACTTATTGAAACCTCCTTGGAGACAGTAAACTTTTATACGGATAGTTCATTCAGCTTAAATACTTCAATTAATCATTTATAATAACCTTTCTATCATAAATGAGTGAAAGTTACCCCAATATTTTTATTTATTGGCCTAAAAAGTAGAAATTTTGAGGAAATGAGAGGTATAAATGGACCAAAAGAGACCTTATAAGGAAGACAAAGAGGTCCATTAGTAGTATTTATCATCCTAAAGTCATCTTTTGTATCATATTCAACTGTTTGTAGGCAGATGAGATAAATATTTGATCATTTATTGGTCCACACTATATTCTATCATGATGCGGCTTGGTTTGAATTTTTCGAAGAAATTTTGCTCGAATCGCTGTAGATGTCGTCTTACATTATACTAGATTTTTCTCAAACTATTGAACTGATTATGACAAAACTTGACAGGAATGCTTGAAATAACCAGTGTTACAAAGGAAAAAAGTCACATTCAGTTTATTCAACAAAAAAGTCTTCTTTAGGTGTAATACCACCAAATCATAGTACGTCACATCCGGTTGCATACGAAAATAGGTCTAAAAAAAATATTCCCTTGAATTTGACAGTTGTAGGTAATTGATCCTACATTTCATTGCAGTAAAACATTTCTGAGTCATAAACATATATCTTGGGTATTTCAAAGCACCATTAGTTCTTTATTTGGGGTTTCTATAGAATATTTTGGAAACTTGATGTTACATGGTTACTAAAGCTTGTACACAGGTTAAAAAAGGGGGAAATTTGATTGGATAACTTCCAGTGATGGTTATTTTCTTATATGCAATGAAATGTTATGTGAATTTTTTTCTATAGTACTGGACAGGATAAAATTTTTCTCATGCCAAGTATTTCTTTATTTGAAACAAAGATAAATTCTGCACAATTTTTTGAAAAGTGCAAATTTAACAAAGACTAATAGGGGAAAATCAATGGTGGTATTACACCTAATATGGGAAGCTGTACATGCACCTTTGACCTTGTGAGTACTCTCATGTGTTAAAATTTCTTGCTATTTAAGTGAAATATTACAAATAATGAAATATTCTGAGTGGATTGAGTCTCCAAAATACATTTTATGAGAAAATTTCCTTGAAATAGGACTTTACCATGAATATTAGTTGACAGAACAAGCCATACTTAGAGTCTTGGGGAGCTTTTTTCTCCTTATTTCTTATATTCTGCTATACTAGAAAATTTCTCCTAAGAAATACTTTAATAAATATATAATTTTAAGTAAATGAAATTATTTTTAAAGCAGTAACAACAAATTATTCACCAAAAGAGAAGTTTTTTATGTCCCTCTCTGGAACGCGGCGTAAATTTAAGTTTTATGTAAGGACTTATTGAAACCTCCTTGGAGACAGTAAACTTTTATACGGATAGTTCATTCAGCTTAAATACTTCAATTAATCATTTATAATAACCTTTCTATCATAAATGAGTGAAAGTTACCCCAATATTTTTATTTATTGGCCTAAAAAGTAGAAATTTTGAGGAAATGAGAGGTATAAATGGACCAAAAGAGACCTTATAAGGAAGACAAAGAGGTCCATTAGTAGTATTTATCATCCTAAAGTCATCTTTTGTATCATATTCAACTGTTTGTAGGCAGATGAGATAAATATTTGATCATTTATTGGTCCACACTATATTCTATCATGATGCGGCTTGGTTTGAATTTTTCGAAGAAATTTTGCTCGAATCGCTGTAGATGTCGTCTTACATTATACTAGATTTTTCTCAAACTATTGAACTGATTATGACAAAACTTGACAGGAATGCTTGAAATAACCAGTGTTACAAAGGAAAAAAGTCACATTCAGTTTATTCAACAAAAAAGTCTTCTTTAGGTGTAATACCACCAAATCATAGTACGTCACATCCGGTTGCATACGAAAATAGGTCTAAAAAAAATATTCCCTTGAATTTGACAGTTGTAGGTAATTGATCCTACATTTCATTGCAGTAAAACATTTCTGAGTCATAAACATATATCTTGGGTATTTCAAAGCACCATTAGTTCTTTATTTGGGGTTTCTATAGAATATTTTGGAAACTTGATGTTACATGGTTACTAAAGCTTGTACACAGGTTAAAAAAGGGGGAAATTTGATTGGATAACTTCCAGTGATGGTTATTTTCTTATATGCAATGAAATGTTATGTGAATTTTTTTCTATAGTACTGGACAGGATAAAACTTTACTCATGCCAAGTATTTCTTTATTTGAAACAAAGATAAATTCTGCACAATTTTTTGAAAAGTGCAAATTTAACAAAGACTAATAGGGGAAAATCAATGGTGGTATTACACCTAATATGGGAAGCTGTACATGCACCTTTGACCTTGTGAGTACTCTCATGTGTTAAAATTTCTTGCTATTTAAGTGAAATATTACAAATAATGAAATATTCTGAGTGGATTGAGTCTCCAAAATACATTTTATGAGAAAATTTCCTTGAAATAGGACTTTACCATGAATATTAGTTGACAGAACAAGCCATACTTAGAGTCTTGGGGAGCTTTTTTCTCCTTATTTCTTATATTCTGCTATACTAGAAAATTTCTCCTAAGAAATACTTTAATAAATATATAATTTTAAGTAAATGAAATTATTTTTAAAGCAGTAACAACAAATTATTCACCAAAAGAGAAGTTTTTTATGTCCCTCTCTGGAACGCGGCGTAAATTTAAGTTTTATGTAAGGACTTATTGAAACCTCCTTGGAGACAGTAAACTTTTATACGGATAGTTCATTCAGCTTAAATACTTCAATTAATCATTTATAATAACCTTTCTATCATAAATGAGTGAAAGTTACCCCAATATTTTTATTTATTGGCCTAAAAAGTAGAAATTTTGAGGAAATGAGAGGTATAAATGGACCAAAAGAGACCTTATAAGGAAGACAAAGAGGTCCATTAGTAGTATTTATCATCCTAAAGTCATCTTTTGTATCATATTCAACTGTTTGTAGGCAGATGAGATAAATATTTGATCATTTATTGGTCCACACTATATTCTATCATGATGCGGCTTGGTTTGAATTTTTCGAAGAAATTTTGCTCGAATCGCTGTAGATGTCGTCTTACATTATACTAGATTTTTCTCAAACTATTGAACTGATTATGACAAAACTTGACAGGAATGCTTGAAATAACCAGTGTTACAAAGGAAAAAAGTCACATTCAGTTTATTCAACAAAAAAGTCTTCTTTAGGTGTAATACCACCAAATCATAGTACGTCACATCCGGTTGCATACGAAAATAGGTCTAAAAAAAATATTCCCTTGAATTTGACAGTTGTAGGTAATTGATCCTACATTTCATTGCAGTAAAACATTTCTGAGTCATAAACATATATCTTGGGTATTTCAAAGCACCATTAGTTCTTTATTTGGGGTTTCTATAGAATATTTTGGAAACTTGATGTTACATGGTTACTAAAGCTTGTACACAGGTTAAAAAAGGGGGAAATTTGATTGGATAACTTCCAGTGATGGTTATTTTCTTATATGCAATGAAATGTTATGTGAATTTTTTTCTATAGTACTGGACAGGATAAAATTTTTCTCATGCCAAGTATTTCTTTATTTGAAACAAAGATAAATTCTGCACAATTTTTTGAAAAGTGCAAATTTAACAAAGACTAATAGGGGAAAATCAATGGTGGTATTACACCTAATATGGGAAGCTGTACATGCACCTTTGACCTTGTGAGTACTCTCATGTGTTAAAATTTCTTGCTATTTAAGTGAAATATTACAAATAATGAAATATTCTGAGTGGATTGAGTCTCCAAAATACATTTTATGAGAAAATTTCCTTGAAATAGGACTTTACCATGAATATTAGTTGACAGAACAAGCCATACTTAGAGTCTTGGGGAGCTTTTTTCTCCTTATTTCTTATATTCTGCTATACTAGAAAATTTCTCCTAAGAAATACTTTAATAAATATATAATTTTAAGTAAATGAAATTATTTTTAAAGCAGTAACAACAAATTATTCACCAAAAGAGAAGTTTTTTATGTCCCTCTCTGGAACGGGGCGTAAATTTAAGTTTTATGTAAGGACTTATTGAAACCTCCTTGGAGACAGTAAACTTTTATACGGATAGTTCATTCAGCTTAAATACTTCAATTAATCATTTATAATAACCTTTCTATCATAAATGAGTGAAAGTTACCCCAATATTTTTATTTATTGGCCTAAAAAGTAGAAATTTTGAGGAAATGAGAGGTATAAATGGACCAAAAGAGACCTTATAAGGAAGACAAAGAGGTCCATTAGTAGTATTTATCATCCTAAAGTCATCTTTTGTATCATATTCAACTGTTTGTAGGCAGATGAGATAAATATTTGATCATTTATTGGTCCACACTATATTCTATCATGATGCGGCTTGGTTTGAATTTTTCGAAGAAATTTTGCTCGAATCGCTGTAGATGTCGTCTTACATTATACTAGATTTTTCTCAAACTATTGAACTGATTATGACAAAACTTGACAGGAATGCTTGAAATAACCAGTGTTACAAAGGAAAAAAGTCACATTCAGTTTATTCAACAAAAAAGTCTTCTTTATTAATATGGGAAGCTGTACATGCACCTTTGACCTTGTGAGTACTCTCATGTGTTAAAATTTCTTGCTATTTAAGTGAAATATTACAAATAATGAAATATTCTGAGTGGATTGAGTCTCCAAAATACATTTTATGAGAAAATTTCCTTGAAATAGGACTTTACCATGAATATTAGTTGACAGAACAAGCCATACTTAGAGTCTTGGGGAGCTTTTTTCTCCTTATTTCTTATATTCTGCTATACTAGAAAATTTCTCCTAAGAAATACTTTAATAAATATATAATTTTAAGTAAATGAAATTATTTTTAAAGCAGTAACAACAAATTATTCACCAAAAGAGAAGTTTTTTATGTCCCTCTCTGGAACGCGGCGTAAATTTAAGTTTTATGTAAGGACTTATTGAAACCTCCTTGGAGACAGTAAACTTTTATACGGATAGTTCATTCAGCTTAAATACTTCAATTAATCATTTATAATAACCTTTCTATCATAAATGAGTGAAAGTTACCCCAATATTTTTATTTATTGGCCTAAAAAGTAGAAATTTTGAGGAAATGAGAGGTATAAATGGACCAAAAGAGACCTTATAAGGAAGACAAAGAGGTCCATTAGTAGTATTTATCATCCTAAAGTCATCTTTTGTATCATATTCAACTGTTTGTAGGCAGATGAGATAAATATTTGATCATTTATTGGTCCACACTATATTCTATCATGATGCGGCTTGGTTTGAATTTTTCGAAGAAATTTTGCTCGAATCGCTGTAGATGTCGTCTTACATTATACTAGATTTTTCTCAAACTATTGAACTGATTATGACAAAACTTGACAGGAATGCTTGAAATAACCAGTGTTACAAAGGAAAAAAGTCACATTCAGTTTATTCAACAAAAAAGTCTTCTTTAGGTGTAATACCACCAAATCATAGTACGTCACATCCGGTTGCATACGAAAATAGGTCTAAAAAAAATATTCCCTTGAATTTGACAGTTGTAGGTAATTGATCCTACATTTCATTGCAGTAAAACATTTCTGAGTCATAAACATATATCTTGGGTATTTCAAAGCACCATTAGTTCTTTATTTGGGGTTTCTATAGAATATTTTGGAAACTTGATGTTACATGGTTACTAAAGCTTGTACACAGGTTAAAAAAGGGGGAAATTTGATTGGATAACTTCCAGTGATGGTTATTTTCTTATATGCAATGAAATGTTATGTGAATTTTTTTCTATAGTACTGGACAGGATAAAATTTTTCTCATGCCAAGTATTTCTTTATTTGAAACAAAGATAAATTCTGCACAATTTTTTGAAAAGTGCAAATTTAACAAAGACTAATAGGGGAAAATCAATGGTGGTATTACACCTAATATGGGAAGCTGTACATGCACCTTTGACCTTGTGAGTACTCTCATGTGTTAAAATTTCTTGCTATTTAAGTGAAATATTACAAATAATGAAATATTCTGAGTGGATTGAGTCTCCAAAATACATTTTATGAGAAAATTTCCTTGAAATAGGACTTTACCATGAATATTAGTTGACAGAACAAGCCATACTTAGAGTCTTGGGGAGCTTTTTTCTCCTTATTTCTTATATTCTGCTATACTAGAAAATTTCTCCTAAGAAATACTTTAATAAATATATAATTTTAAGTAAATGAAATTATTTTTAAAGCAGTAACAACAAATTATTCACCAAAAGAGAAGTTTTTTATGTCCCTCTCTGGAACGGGGCGTAAATTTAAGTTTTATGTAAGGACTTATTGAAACCTCCTTGGAGACAGTAAACTTTTATACGGATAGTTCATTCAGCTTAAATACTTCAATTAATCATTTATAATAACCTTTCTATCATAAATGAGTGAAAGTTACCCCAATATTTTTATTTATTGGCCTAAAAAGTAGAAATTTTGAGGAAATGAGAGGTATAAATGGACCAAAAGAGACCTTATAAGGAAGACAAAGAGGTCCATTAGTAGTATTTATCATCCTAAAGTCATCTTTTGTATCATATTCAACTGTTTGTAGGCAGATGAGATAAATATTTGATCATTTATTGGTCCACACTATATTCTATCATGATGCGGCTTGGTTTGAATTTTTCGAAGAAATTTTGCTCGAATCGCTGTAGATGTCGTCTTACATTATACTAGATTTTTCTCAAACTATTGAACTGATTATGACAAAACTTGACAGGAATGCTTGAAATAACCAGTGTTACAAAGGAAAAAAGTCACATTCAGTTTATTCAACAAAAAAGTCTTCTTTATTAATATGGGAAGCTGTACATGCACCTTTGACCTTGTGAGTACTCTCATGTGTTAAAATTTCTTGCTATTTAAGTGAAATATTACAAATAATGAAATATTCTGAGTGGATTGAGTCTCCAAAATACATTTTATGAGAAAATTTCCTTGAAATAGGACTTTACCATGAATATTAGTTGACAGAACAAGCCATACTTAGAGTCTTGGGGAGCTTTTTTCTCCTTATTTCTTATATTCTGCTATACTAGAAAATTTCTCCTAAGAAATACTTTAATAAATATATAATTTTAAGTAAATGAAATTATTTTTAAAGCAGTAACAACAAATTATTCACCAAAAGAGAAGTTTTTTATGTCCCTCTCTGGAACGCGGCGTAAATTTAAGTTTTATGTAAGGACTTATTGAAACCTCCTTGGAGACAGTAAACTTTTATACGGATAGTTCATTCAGCTTAAATACTTCAATTAATCATTTATAATAACCTTTCTATCATAAATGAGTGAAAGTTACCCCAATATTTTTATTTATTGGCCTAAAAAGTAGAAATTTTGAGGAAATGAGAGGTATAAATGGACCAAAAGAGACCTTATAAGGAAGACAAAGAGGTCCATTAGTAGTATTTATCATCCTAAAGTCATCTTTTGTATCATATTCAACTGTTTGTAGGCAGATGAGATAAATATTTGATCATTTATTGGTCCACACTATATTCTATCATGATGCGGCTTGGTTTGAATTTTTCGAAGAAATTTTGCTCGAATCGCTGTAGATGTCGTCTTACATTATACTAGATTTTTCTCAAACTATTGAACTGATTATGACAAAACTTGACAGGAATGCTTGAAATAACCAGTGTTACAAAGGAAAAAAGTCACATTCAGTTTATTCAACAAAAAAGTCTTCTTTAGGTGTAATACCACCAAATCATAGTACGTCACATCCGGTTGCATACGAAAATAGGTCTAAAAAAAATATTCCCTTGAATTTGACAGTTGTAGGTAATTGATCCTACATTTCATTGCAGTAAAACATTTCTGAGTCATAAACATATATCTTGGGTATTTCAAAGCACCATTAGTTCTTTATTTGGGGTTTCTATAGAATATTTTGGAAACTTGATGTTACATGGTTACTAAAGCTTGTACACAGGTTAAAAAAGGGGGAAATTTGATTGGATAACTTCCAGTGATGGTTATTTTCTTATATGCAATGAAATGTTATGTGAATTTTTTTCTATAGTACTGGACAGGATAAAATTTTTCTCATGCCAAGTATTTCTTTATTTGAAACAAAGATAAATTCTGCACAATTTTTTGAAAAGTGCAAATTTAACAAAGACTAATAGGGGAAAATCAATGGTGGTATTACACCTAATATGGGAAGCTGTACATGCACCTTTGACCTTGTGAGTACTCTCATGTGTTAAAATTTCTTGCTATTTAAGTGAAATATTACAAATAATGAAATATTCTGAGTGGATTGAGTCTCCAAAATACATTTTATGAGAAAATTTCCTTGAAATAGGACTTTACCATGAATATTAGTTGACAGAACAAGCCATACTTAGAGTCTTGGGGAGCTTTTTTCTCCTTATTTCTTATATTCTGCTATACTAGAAAATTTCTCCTAAGAAATACTTTAATAAATATATAATTTTAAGTAAATGAAATTATTTTTAAAGCAGTAACAACAAATTATTCACCAAAAGAGAAGTTTTTTATGTCCCTCTCTGGAACGGGGCGTAAATTTAAGTTTTATGTAAGGACTTATTGAAACCTCCTTGGAGACAGTAAACTTTTATACGGATAGTTCATTCAGCTTAAATACTTCAATTAATCATTTATAATAACCTTTCTATCATAAATGAGTGAAAGTTACCCCAATATTTTTATTTATTGGCCTAAAAAGTAGAAATTTTGAGGAAATGAGAGGTATAAATGGACCAAAAGAGACCTTATAAGGAAGACAAAGAGGTCCATTAGTAGTATTTATCATCCTAAAGTCATCTTTTGTATCATATTCAACTGTTTGTAGGCAGATGAGATAAATATTTGATCATTTATTGGTCCACACTATATTCTATCATGATGCGGCTTGGTTTGAATTTTTCGAAGAAATTTTGCTCGAATCGCTGTAGATGTCGTCTTACATTATACTAGATTTTTCTCAAACTATTGAACTGATTATGACAAAACTTGACAGGAATGCTTGAAATAACCAGTGTTACAAAGGAAAAAAGTCACATTCAGTTTATTCAACAAAAAAGTCTTCTTTATTAATATGGGAAGCTGTACATGCACCTTTGACCTTGTGAGTACTCTCATGTGTTAAAATTTCTTGCTATTTAAGTGAAATATTACAAATAATGAAATATTCTGAGTGGATTGAGTCTCCAAAATACATTTTATGAGAAAATTTCCTTGAAATAGGACTTTACCATGAATATTAGTTGACAGAACAAGCCATACTTAGAGTCTTGGGGAGCTTTTTTCTCCTTATTTCTTATATTCTGCTATACTAGAAAATTTCTCCTAAGAAATACTTTAATAAATATATAATTTTAAGTAAATGAAATTATTTTTAAAGCAGTAACAACAAATTATTCACCAAAAGAGAAGTTTTTTATGTCCCTCTCTGGAACGCGGCGTAAATTTAAGTTTTATGTAAGGACTTATTGAAACCTCCTTGGAGACAGTAAACTTTTATACGGATAGTTCATTCAGCTTAAATACTTCAATTAATCATTTATAATAACCTTTCTATCATAAATGAGTGAAAGTTACCCCAATATTTTTATTTATTGGCCTAAAAAGTAGAAATTTTGAGGAAATGAGAGGTATAAATGGACCAAAAGAGACCTTATAAGGAAGACAAAGAGGTCCATTAGTAGTATTTATCATCCTAAAGTCATCTTTTGTATCATATTCAACTGTTTGTAGGCAGATGAGATAAATATTTGATCATTTATTGGTCCACACTATATTCTATCATGATGCGGCTTGGTTTGAATTTTTCGAAGAAATTTTGCTCGAATCGCTGTAGATGTCGTCTTACATTATACTAGATTTTTCTCAAACTATTGAACTGATTATGACAAAACTTGACAGGAATGCTTGAAATAACCAGTGTTACAAAGGAAAAAAGTCACATTCAGTTTATTCAACAAAAAAGTCTTCTTTAGGTGTAATACCACCAAATCATAGTACGTCACATCCGGTTGCATACGAAAATAGGTCTAAAAAAAATATTCCCTTGAATTTGACAGTTGTAGGTAATTGATCCTACATTTCATTGCAGTAAAACATTTCTGAGTCATAAACATATATCTTGGGTATTTCAAAGCACCATTAGTTCTTTATTTGGGGTTTCTATAGAATATTTTGGAAACTTGATGTTACATGGTTACTAAAGCTTGTACACAGGTTAAAAAAGGGGGAAATTTGATTGGATAACTTCCAGTGATGGTTATTTTCTTATATGCAATGAAATGTTATGTGAATTTTTTTCTATAGTACTGGACAGGATAAAATTTTTCTCATGCCAAGTATTTCTTTATTTGAAACAAAGATAAATTCTGCACAATTTTTTGAAAAGTGCAAATTTAACAAAGACTAATAGGGGAAAATCAATGGTGGTATTACACCTAATATGGGAAGCTGTACATGCACCTTTGACCTTGTGAGTACTCTCATGTGTTAAAATTTCTTGCTATTTAAGTGAAATATTACAAATAATGAAATATTCTGAGTGGATTGAGTCTCCAAAATACATTTTATGAGAAAATTTCCTTGAAATAGGACTTTACCATGAATATTAGTTGACAGAACAAGCCATACTTAGAGTCTTGGGGAGCTTTTTTCTCCTTATTTCTTATATTCTGCTATACTAGAAAATTTCTCCTAAGAAATACTTTAATAAATATATAATTTTAAGTAAATGAAATTATTTTTAAAGCAGTAACAACAAATTATTCACCAAAAGAGAAGTTTTTTATGTCCCTCTCTGGAACGGGGCGTAAATTTAAGTTTTATGTAAGGACTTATTGAAACCTCCTTGGAGACAGTAAACTTTTATACGGATAGTTCATTCAGCTTAAATACTTCAATTAATCATTTATAATAACCTTTCTATCATAAATGAGTGAAAGTTACCCCAATATTTTTATTTATTGGCCTAAAAAGTAGAAATTTTGAGGAAATGAGAGGTATAAATGGACCAAAAGAGACCTTATAAGGAAGACAAAGAGGTCCATTAGTAGTATTTATCATCCTAAAGTCATCTTTTGTATCATATTCAACTGTTTGTAGGCAGATGAGATAAATATTTGATCATTTATTGGTCCACACTATATTCTATCATGATGCGGCTTGGTTTGAATTTTTCGAAGAAATTTTGCTCGAATCGCTGTAGATGTCGTCTTACATTATACTAGATTTTTCTCAAACTATTGAACTGATTATGACAAAACTTGACAGGAATGCTTGAAATAACCAGTGTTACAAAGGAAAAAAGTCACATTCAGTTTATTCAACAAAAAAGTCTTCTTTAGGTGTAATACCACCAAATCATAGTACGTCACATCCGGTTGCATACGAAAATAGGTCTAAAAAAAATATTCCCTTGAATTTGACAGTTGTAGGTAATTGATCCTACATTTCATTGCAGTAAAACATTTCTGAGTCATAAACATATATCTTGGGTATTTCAAAGCACCATTAGTTCTTTATTTGGGGTTTCTATAGAATATTTTGGAAACTTGATGTTACATGGTTACTAAAGCTTGTACACAGGTTAAAAAAGGGGGAAATTTGATTGGATAACTTCCAGTGATGGTTATTTTCTTATATGCAATGAAATGTTATGTGAATTTTTTTCTATAGTACTGGACAGGATAAAATTTTTCTCATGCCAAGTATTTCTTTATTTGAAACAAAGATAAATTCTGCACAATTTTTTGAAAAGTGCAAATTTAACAAAGACTAATAGGGGAAAATCAATGGTGGTATTACACCTAATATGGGAAGCTGTACATGCACCTTTGACCTTGTGAGTACTCTCATGTGTTAAAATTTCTTGCTATTTAAGTGAAATATTACAAATAATGAAATATTCTGAGTGGATTGAGTCTCCAAAATACATTTTATGAGAAAATTTCCTTGAAATAGGACTTTACCATGAATATTAGTTGACAGAACAAGCCATACTTAGAGTCTTGGGGAGCTTTTTTCTCCTTATTTCTTATATTCTGCTATACTAGAAAATTTCTCCTAAGAAATACTTTAATAAATATATAATTTTAAGTAAATGAAATTATTTTTAAAGCAGTAACAACAAATTATTCACCAAAAGAGAAGTTTTTTATGTCCCTCTCTGGAACGGGGCGTAAATTTAAGTTTTATGTAAGGACTTATTGAAACCTCCTTGGAGACAGTAAACTTTTATACGGATAGTTCATTCAGCTTAAATACTTCAATTAATCATTTATAATAACCTTTCTATCATAAATGAGTGAAAGTTACCCCAATATTTTTATTTATTGGCCTAAAAAGTAGAAATTTTGAGGAAATGAGAGGTATAAATGGACCAAAAGAGACCTTATAAGGAAGACAAAGAGGTCCATTAGTAGTATTTATCATCCTAAAGTCATCTTTTGTATCATATTCAACTGTTTGTAGGCAGATGAGATAAATATTTGATCATTTATTGGTCCACACTATATTCTATCATGATGCGGCTTGGTTTGAATTTTTCGAAGAAATTTTGCTCGAATCGCTGTAGATGTCGTCTTACATTATACTAGATTTTTCTCAAACTATTGAACTGATTATGACAAAACTTGACAGGAATGCTTGAAATAACCAGTGTTACAAAGGAAAAAAGTCACATTCAGTTTATTCAACAAAAAAGTCTTCTTTAGGTGTAATACCACCAAATCATAGTACGTCACATCCGGTTGCATACGAAAATAGGTCTAAAAAAAATATTCCCTTGAATTTGACACTTGTAGGTAATTGATCCTACATTTCATTGCAGTAAAACATTTCTGAGTCATAAACATACATCTTGGGTATTTCAAAGCACCATTAGTTCTTTATTTGGGGTTTCTATAGAATATTTTGGAAACTTGATGTTACATGGTTACTAAAGCTTGTACACAGGTTAAAAAAGGGGGAAATTTGATTGGATAACTTCCAGTGATGGTTATTTTCTTATATGCAATGAAATGTTATGTGATTTTTTTTCTATAGTACTGGACAGGATAAAACTTTACTCATGCCAAGTATTTCTTTATTTGAAACAAAGATAAATTCTGCACAATTTTTTGAAAAGTGCAAATTTAACAAAGACTAATAGGGGAAAATCAATGGTGGTATTACACCTAATATGGGAAGCTGTACATGCACCTTTGACCTTGTGAGTACTCTCATGTGTTAAAATTTCTTGCTATTTAAGTGAAATATTACAAATAATGAAATATTCTGAGTGGATTGAGTCTCCAAAATACATTTTATGAGAAAATTTCCTTGAAATAGGACTTTACCATGAATATTAGTTGACAGAACAAGCCATACTTAGAGTCTTGGGGAGCTTTTTTCTCCTTATTTCTTATATTCTGCTATACTAGAAAATTTCTCCTAAGAAATACTTTAATAAATATATAATTTTAAGTAAATGAAATTATTTTTAAAGCAGTAACAACAAATTATTCACCAAAAGAGAAGTTTTTTATGTCCCTCTCTGGAACGCGGCGTAAATTTAAGTTTTATGTAAGGACTTATTGAAACCTCCTTGGAGACAGTAAACTTTTATACGGATAGTTCATTCAGCTTAAATACTTCAATTAATCATTTATAATAACCTTTCTATCATAAATGAGTGAAAGTTACCCCAATATTTTTATTTATTGGCCTAAAAAGTAGAAATTTTGAGGAAATGAGAGGTATAAATGGACCAAAAGAGACCTTATAAGGAAGACAAAGAGGTCCATTAGTAGTATTTATCATCCTAAAGTCATCTTTTGTATCATATTCAACTGTTTGTAGGCAGATGAGATAAATATTTGATCATTTATTGGTCCACACTATATTCTATCATGATGCGGCTTGGTTTGAATTTTTCGAAGAAATTTTGCTCGAATCGCTGTAGATGTCGTCTTACATTATACTAGATTTTTCTCAAACTATTGAACTGATTATGACAAAACTTGACAGGAATGCTTGAAATAACCAGTGTTACAAAGGAAAAAAGTCACATTCAGTTTATTCAACAAAAAAGTCTTCTTTAGGTGTAATACCACCAAATCATAGTACGTCACATCCGGTTGCATACGAAAATAGGTCTAAAAAAAATATTCCCTTGAATTTGACAGTTGTAGGTAATTGATCCTACATTTCATTGCAGTAAAACATTTCTGAGTCATAAACATACATCTTGGGTATTTCAAAGCACCATTAGTTCTTTATTTGGGGTTTCTATAGAATATTTTGGAAACTTGATGTTACATGGTTACTAAAGCTTGTACACAGGTTAAAAAAGGGGGAAATTTGATTGGATAACTTCCAGTGATGGTTATTTTCTTATATGCAATGAAATGTTATGTGAATTTTTTTCTATAGTACTGGACAGGATAAAACTTTACTCATGCCAAGTATTTCTTTATTTGAAACAAAGATAAATTCTGCACAATTTTTTGAAAAGTGCAAATTTAACAAAGACTAATAGGGGAAAATCAATGGTGGTATTACACCTACAGGTAGATAAAAAAAAATTTGTCGTTGATTGTTCTGAGAAACTTTAATTAATAAGGTGTCTTTTTACTGTGAATTCGATAACATAATGCCTTTTACAACATAATTATACGGCATTCATTGATACGTTTAAAAAGAATTATATCTCAATTTTAAATGTAGGTTAATGTTTAGTACCAAATGTTAACATCACAGTACCAACAAAATTTGTTCGTGTCAAACACGTTTTATTAGCTACGTCACACAGGTATGTAGAAAATAACTTTATCGTTGCTAATACTTGAAGTGGAAACAGTTTAATCACAAAAATTCTTAACTCCGAGTAAAATTGAAAATAGAGGCTCTCAAAATCCCGAGCCGCTCAACTGACTGTACTTAGGTTTTTTAAAATATGATATTACAACTTGGTCTAGATGGGAATGTGTTCTGGTCGGTTTATTTTTAGCTTGCCTCGTTAACAACAAATAAGAGTGCATCCTGCAACTGTATGTGGTATAGTTTGTTAGTTGTGTGAACGTAGAATATTTCTTTTTGGTTTGACTGTTGATATATGGCTATAATAGCTGGAATGAAAAACCAATTCTTTGTAAAAAAAATAGACCTTTAATAATTACTGGTCAATGTTCAAGTGTATACATGATAAACAATACATAATAAGTTCATACATATGTAATTGAAATGAACAATAATTATTTAAATTGAATGCATAATAATATAAAGATGGAACATATATATTCGCATTATAAAACAATAAAGATAAAATGGGGGAGGTAACTAGCTCAATTAAATTAATGTGCTGAAGCCAAATAATGTCAACATGAGTGAGACAAGGGTCTCTTGTTGGATTTTGATAAGTGTTGCCATGATAATCAAATTATTCACGTTTAAACTAAGTTAAATTAAATGTGTAAACAGAATATTATTAAGTTAAACACAAGAGTAAAAAAAAACATTATAATTATATACAACAAGGGGATCTGAATAATAAAAATGTATATGGCCACAAGGAGAGAAATGCGCTTTATTTTCATTTGTAGTTCTGACTTTAAACAAACATTTATACATGATTCGAACGCATACTTAAACTGTCTAAATTACTAAAACAATATACACAACTCTGGTTGTTACCTTTTAGCCTTCAAAGTGAATAAAATGCACATTCTTAAATATTTTGCATTTGACGCTATTTCATTTTTTAAAAGGGGAGATAAGTCTGTTAAATACAGCTTAATACCGCTCTGGAATAAAATGTACAATAACTACTTGCGCTTTTTGATCATATTCAAATTAACTACTAAATAACTCGATAAAAATACAAACGCTAAATAATATTTACACGATAAGGCAAATGACTAAAATAAGTAAGTCTTGTCTTTCAAATACTTAAACATTATGAAATATCAAAATATGTGACCAAATCTCGTTATTTAAACATTGCAATTATCTAATTATTAAAAAGAATGATAAAAATGCTAAATTCAATAAAAGGGATACATTAAGACTTTGTCTCTAAAAATAACTCTTTACACTAACAAATTCTGTAAATGTAAACATACTTTTACTTCAAATAAGCTGTTACGACTGCAACTTTACCCTTTTCAGTTTATAATATGTAAACATCTAGAAAATAATCATTTAACATATCAATCCATAAAACATGAAAATATTCATTTAAAAATATTAACTTGTAAAACATTTAGTTACACTCACCTGGAATGAAAAACCAATTCTTTTTAAAATAATAAGATATCTATTAATTGCTGGTCAATGTTCAAGTGACCACAATTTCATAAAATACAAGTTTTGTCTCATTTAAAGGTGAGGCCCATATAGGTAAAATAATTATGTACATAAAGGAAAATATCTCATAAACCATTACAAATATCCCCGTCATTAAAGATTATTTGTCCTCAAAGAAAATTAAAATCAAAGTAAAAAGTATCCAAATATTTTTGAAAAAAAAATCCCTCTGGGATCAAGTCAACATGCACTTCTGAAATATATATCTGCAACAAGTCACATGAATACAATAGGATATTGTGCCTTTTTCAGCATACACGCATACAAGTCAAATAAATGTCGTACAATGTAAAATTTGAATAAAGAGGTATATCTTTGAAATAATTGTATCCCAATCTGATGGACATATAGATAAATTAACAACTGGTATTGTCAAGCATATTAAACCATTGCTGATTTCAAGTATGACTTTAGTGTGATGTCTTGTACATACTTGTTTATATAAGTAATGCAATACTGCAACAAATGAAATAATTGTGATTGCTGCCAACACAATTTATGGCCACTGATTTAACTGTGGTGATAAAAATGATTCATAATCTTGAATTGTTGATATAGGTGATTGCATGTAATGAAATGTTTGTCGTGTCACAAATGCAGCTGATGATGGAGCTTTTGTAAAAGTATGAGTGCTGTTGTCAATGCTCTAACTTTGTTAATTAGTACAATGCAAGTTATCGTCAAAAGTATTGACAACACAAGAGATATTATGGAGATCATCACATTTGTGTTTGACCAAGAATCGTCGATATCTATTTCACCATCAAGTAATGGTTCTGACAATGTAAATATGTTTTGTCTGCTTTTGCTGCATTTGCTATTCTTTTCAGGCTTAAGTGTAAATTATTGTTTGTGCAATGACCGAGTTAAAAGTATGGTTATTAAAATGAAGGTTGGGAAGTGTAATATCTGCTGGGTCTGTACAAGTTGTGTCACCTCATATTGAATTATAAGTTTCTGAGGAGAAAAGTGTTGAATAAGTGCTGAATTTAGTGGATGTACTATAGTCACTGTATTGGTATTGTTAGCGCCCAATCCTATAAAATAACGAATCAATTTTTACAGAACAAAGACATGGAACATATATGATACAAAAGGAACATCCTTTTTCAATTTTATGACCTGATAGACAATCAAAAGCAAGTGTATTTGTTTTTTATACAAGTAAGCTTGTGTCAATTATTTCTTTGAATGCTGGTTTTATAATGATTGTAAGGAATCGGAAATTGCAATTTGAATGTACACTTTCTTTGTCATTGAAAAGTAATGCAAATGAGCAACTTGTTGAAACAGATGAAAGTAAAGGGAAAGTTTGTGAGCAATACAGTGTGTCTATTCCTGAAAATGTTTGTTTTACAAATTCATCTGATAATTCTGCATAGTGTCTGTTGTCGGATGTGATTACTAAGTGCTGTGGCAGATCTAATAATTGAGTTGCATGATTGCTGCTTGTATTTATAGGTACTGGATATGAATTTATTTTGTATAAAGTGAGTGGATTCACAAATGTAATGATTTGAAATTTGATGCTAATGAATAAATTTTTATGATGACTAGTATATAAAATGTTAGCTTGTGAAAAATAATATGATGGATTCACATTATTTTAGTAAAAAAAACCTTCGAATTTGTCATTTAAGATAGATTGAATATGCTGAATGGTAGGTTTGAGATTTTGTGGTGAAATTAAGAATGGTGACATTTTTCTTTAACTAACTCATGTACAGCTTTTTTTATTTCTTCTAAAGAAATTTGTTAATTTCAGCTGTTTCATTCATTTGTTGCAGTAACAAAAATTGACAATTTGATGCTTATTTTCTCAAATTGTGAGATGAATTTTGCAGTTTCTTTAGTGATATTTTGAATACCTTGATAATTGTTTATTATACCAACTACAATGTTGTCAAATGTCTTATTTGTTTTCGACATATATGACGATACCAATTTCTCATGATGTGTTATGTCTTTTGCAAATTCATTGTTTCTTCTAACCAAAATTTTAACATGTTTTGCCAAGATATTAATATCCTCAGTAGATGCTGTGCCAAATAGCGGAAGAGGAATCTTGAAAGTATGAATCCAATTTTCACGACCCGAAAGTAAATTTTGTTGTCACTCAAACACCACTCCATAATTGATACGCTGTTTCTGGTGCACCTTGTCAGCTGACACACATATCATTATCAACAACCATACGAAAATCCTGGCAAGACCTATAACTCCTTTAGAAAACAAAGAAAAAGGAAATTGATTGTGAAATGTTTGTTGGGTACGAGGTTCAATTGAATTCAACTGATTTTGCTTTTAATAAAAATCATTTTGTTGTTTCTCTCTCTTTATTGTTAATTTATATAATTAACCACTAAAATTTACAATTGTCTACTAAAATTGTAGGGTTAGTGGTTAAATTGTTCACCTAAAGTTAACTCTTACTTAAATGCTTTTAAATTGTATTTCATATTAATTATATTCAAAAGATTTATGTTCTATTATAACTCACCAAAACTAATAAAAAAATATGAGAAAGCTGGTGGGGCAGTGGTTGCAATTAGTTTTTCTGTCTGTAATTATAAAAAAAAATATTTTTAGAAATTAACAATTTGTTTTATTATCTAATTAACATGTGCATATTCATTATCTTTAAAAAGAAATTATTTAATGTGTAGGATATACTCATACCTGTGAAGGAAATGCTGGTCCTGCTGCAATAGGAGTGAAATCTGTGGAAGAGGTGTCCGGCGTAAACATGTGGCACTGTAACTTACGAACAACTTATCCAAATTTCATGAAACTTAACTTAGTTGTTTCTTATGATGGTCAAACGATCTACATACGTTTTGGTGAAAATAAGATTAAAACTTTTGGAGTTACAGGAATTAGTAACTAAAACAGGGGTGTGTATGTTTCACATATTCTTCATCCTCGTGTGATATTGGATTAGCTCTACGCTTTTTGGTTCCTAGCCAATTGGATACTTAAGCTTTCATATAAGCATCTAATACACGTCTTAACTTAGCAAAGTAACCACTTAATTTTTTGTCGTTAACATTCATGTCCCTGGTATGTCTGAGAAGACCACACACGATTTATTATAGAGATTTGGGTGGGTAATCGCCTCCCTTCTTTATAGCTCCATAATAAACCGCTGGAGCCAGAAATCCATGCTCTCCGCAGCCATGATATGCAAATCCGGAATAAAAATTGCAATAAAGCCGACATTCTTACCACAAAAATTGCTTCAAGTTTTGTGGTAAGAAAATCGATTTTACATATGTCCATAGTGGTCAATCAATTTTTCTCAAATTAAGTTAAGAGGGGGGTGGGTTGAACTTTTGATGTCGTCCCTAAAACTTGTGTCCCAAATCAGGACGCTGGTTTTCTTGTTGGAATTGTTTTACATTTGTCATTTCATGGCCATTGACAGCTTCATACTATGTGGTATGGGTTTTGCTCATTGTTACAGGACGTATGTGACATACAGATGCTTACTTATATCACCTTCTCAATACCCTGATGAATGAATTTAACTTATGCAGCAATAATGTCATCAGAATTTAGGTTTTTCGCAGTGGTGTATTGTTTAATTTCACTTTGTACTCAGAGTTTTCATATGCCACATTAGCATTTTTAGTCAGATCAGCAGGTGTCAATCCTTACAAAAACTGATTCAATAATACTGGGAACAAATTTGGGGTGGTGTAATTTTATTGTTTATCATGTATAGATCATATTACACAAATTGACTACTAGTATGTTGTTGAGCTAGAAATGCTTTAAATTTTCTTTTACATTATTGTACTGTGTGTCCAATCTATAACATTTACATCAAATTTCATACAAATATTTTGTCTTTTTTTAATAAGTTTATATTCTTTATGTATTCTTCTGCATTGTATCATGATTATGCATTCAAACTATCTTTATATAACTGAAACCTGGGTAACTACTTGTATATATATATTAATAGTGTGCATATTAGGTCAAAGGACACAGTAATCGTCCTTTTGTTTTCGTTCTAATATAGTCCCTAGTGTGAACAGTGTATAACTTGCTTTTTTTATACACTTTCCCAATTCATTTCTTGATATTTAATGCACGAAATATTAAGTAAGGGGATGAAATTACATGTTAAAAAAAATTGTGGGCTGAATCTTTATGTTAAGTAGTGATTTGGTCCAGTTAAAAAAAGGTCAAAAATTAGTATGTCTGAAGCTGTCAAACTGAATTTTAGACCCCCTTAAAACAGAAGTCAAAATTTTGAGTTAGTGCTGGTAGAAGTTTCTATAATTTTGATATTATTCGTCCCAATAGTGGTTCACTACACTGTAAACAATCTTTTTAGATAGAGCAGGTGAGATTTTTTAAATTTGAATTTATTGTCTGTAAGAAATGCACTATGAAATGACTGTTTTCTCGGACCATATTATACGATGTATCTTCATTATTTTAAAGTAACAGTTGCTCAGACATATCATTAGACAGCCTCTATAAATAACTGGACTGTTACATAAACTCCGTGAAAATAATATTCATGCGTTGTAACCCCGGGCAATTTTGTAAAAATTCCTGTCAGAAATCTTAACCAAAATTTGTCTGACTAGTCGTTATATGATAAGACCTGGTAAACATTTTCATAGTTCATATACTTCGATCATCTGTAGACATACATGTATAACTATATTTAAAACATTAAAAATGTCTAGAATTTCATAGCGGTCATGTAATTGTTATGATGACTAGTCGATGCAGCTACTAGATAGTATCATGCATTGTACATGTATGTCTTGTCACTTCTAGGATATTAAAGCCAAGAATTGGAATCTAGCTGAAATAAATATATTTATATTGTTTATTTAGACATACGTATATGTATACAATCATGATTCATAATAAAACATATTTACACAAGTTTTGTCAATGAAATTGAAAAGAAATCATTATGGGATCATGGGATATTCTTTTTTTAGGGTCAGATCAAAGTTTGATTTCCGACAAATTAAAAAAATGAGCAGTTTGAGTGTCAGAGAGATAAAATTATGCTAAATTTTATTTCTCTCATTCAATTTTATACATGGAATGAACATGACATTTTCATTTAATATAGTATGCTCTAGTCTGCCTCTGTTGTAAGTTGACACATGGTCTCTGATAGGTCTATCAGACAGAATTATATTGTGAATTCCAAAATTTAGTGGTTCATGTTGATTTGAGTTGACTTTTAACTGTACATGTATAAGTTAATTGGCATGGTACAACTTTGCAATAGTGTGCGTTGACTTCCTACCCTAGAGAGAACACTGAGCTTGTTCAATTTAAGTTCTACAGTACAAAATGTATGACACAAATCAGACAAAGCCTTACTATAGCAGGAATCAAAGGTGAGGTCTGATTGACCTGCCTTAAGTAAATGAAAATGACCCGCCCCCTCCAAGTCCATGATGTTACTCGAGATCTATACCAATATTGGAATACATAAACGGTTGGTAAAACATTCTTGGACTTTACACTTTTTGAAAGATATATCTTCTTTAAAATGGGCCATAGATGAAGATTTGTTTTAGGCCCAGAAATAAAAAAAGTTCTGGTTTAGAAAAAATATCGTAAACATGGAAATGTCAAAGTCGGTCCCGTGACAGGCACTTGTTTCTATGCATGGAAGACCCACTATCAACGTATATTTTGAGCACCTACATCTTCCAATTGGATATAAACAAGTGCCTGAGAGTAGGACACTGGCTTCATGTCATGATCAAGGTGATATAGACCTTATTCTTTTATCCGCATATATTTCCCAATTCACATTTGCTCTTTTTTTTATTTTCGCTGATTTATACTTTCTTTTACATTTTTCAGACATCCGTACCTGTAAACAGTGTTGTATGAATGGGTTTTCTACATTTTCATGTGACTTTCTATTATCACACGATCTTTCTGAGTCTAAAATGCAGGTATATATCACATACTACTGTCATTCTCGGCAAATTTGACATATTTACAAGGTCTCACTAATTATGGACAAGAAACGACAAGAAGCGTCAAGAAGTACGTAAATGTAATAAATTTTAAACTTCACAGAAAATAATCAACTGTAATTAGTTGACTTTTCTATAAATTTATTATTCTAATAAGGTATAAACTTTCTTGTCTCTAAATTTATCTTTTTGTCGCAAATTCGTTCTTTCTGTCGCTAAGTGGCCTAAGTTTTTTCTTCTTGTCGCTTATTGTCTCTACAATCTTCTTGTCGGTAATTAGTGAGACCTTCTTGATTTTCGGTTTTATTCTATTGTTAACACCATATCATTTGGTGCATTACTTGACAAGGTCATTTAATATGTAAACAACGGAGTAATATAAAAGAATGAAATTCAATTGTGAATACACAATTTATTAACACTCATCTCAAATAAAAAGAATATCATGATTAACAATAATTACCTTTCTATCATCAGAATCCTTCAAATTTAAAAGGTATGTAAATTTCGTCTTCTATTAAATTTGAAATTGCCGCCAACTCGGGCAACTTATTAATAGACTACTGACGTATTTAATACGTATCGACGACAAGCAATATTACTACGACTTTTGACGTTTGGGAAATGTAAACGATTTGTCTTTAAGATATTTTCGGCGGTTAAATATTTCATACAATTGTTCTTAACATCTTAGCCAAAGGCACAGGAGAAAATAAACTACATAAGGATTTCTATTGAGCACTACTTCCTATGTGCAACTTTTTGGGTGGTTCGCCGATCATTTAAGGTTTTTCTGGTTATATTTTTTGTAATCCAGAATTAAAAGTATGAAAAAAGTGTTCAATTAGTTATAAATAACATAATAACCAGCTAGATAATAACAATGGCACGTATTTCAGCATTTTTTGGGTAGAACCCAAATCTAGGGTGCTCGCATAAGGCAGCTTAACTGCCTAAAAAGGCATCTGTGTTATCCTATAAACGATATATGTTAAATAGTATTAAACAGGATTAAATATACAGTACAGAAAAAACCTATCTCATACAATCCGTTTAGGGCTTATTTGCCTTTCGTAAAGCTGAACTTCATTTTGTTATAAGAAAGAAAAAAAAAACACTTAACAAAATTGGGACTGCTGATGTGCCCAGTCATGCGTCTGGTATTTTATTATACTAGTTGATTGTTGTCTTTCTTATTTTATCGTTTATTATTTAATATAAAGCAGGCTGTTGGTTTTCTTGTTTTGGGGGGAGTTTTCATTTGTCAGGCAGGGGCCTTAAAAAGTCTTCTCCTTTTTACATGTTATTTGTTTTTAATTGTTCAAATCCGTAGGGTGACATATTATGTAATAGTTAGTTGTGTCATACAATAATTACTAGTAGTAGAGGCAAATAATAACTTATCCAACATGACACACAGCGGTCATTAAATTAGTTATTTGTATTTTAAACATTTTCAAAGGGAACTATAGATGTCGGTGAGAGCAAACTGTTGAACTAAAAGCTTGATTTAAATAAACAATTTGTTTCTATTGGTCACCAAAAGATAATTTATTTTAAAATCGAGAGAACTTTTCTCTATAGTATGCCCTTAATCTTAAAGTTAGTGTGTTTTTAAGCTTAAAACTTGAATTAAATATGAAATGAAAGTAACCCTGTTTGATTATCTCACTTAAAAACATATTTTCCTCCTGAATGGTTGATAATATTCCTAATACCTGCGCCACTTTCAAATTGTAAACCTGCATATTTAACTAGTCCTTTAGCTCCTGTTAAATAATAAAAGCAAACATAATTACATTTTATGTATGAATATAATTTAAAAGTTCCATTTCAGCCTAAATGTTTAAATATTTGTTTATGGTTTTACTGCTTTCACATTAATTTTATAATCGATTGAAAAGACAACGTCTTTTGGTGTGTATTGTGCGCAACCCGTTTATTGTCCAAGAAACTTGAGAAAAAACTTGTTCGTATAATACTCGTAAACATTTTCAGAAAAGTCACAGCTCCGAAATCGGAAAAAAAACAGGAAGTCTACCAGTAAACTGCAAGTTTTTTACATGAACACCGATGTCGAAGAATTCCGTACGGAATACGCAATTAATACGAAATTGCAAGTATTCTGACAAACGAATAAGAATTTTATATTAAAATGTAAGTAGATTGAGATAAATCTTCATTTCAGTTTGTTTTTTAAAACAAAATTATAGAAATTGTTTCAGAATTAAAGACAAGATTGTATATTCTTATTATTGTTCTCATTGCAACAATAACATAATTACGAATCAGTCAAATAATTATTATCAACATCTATTTCTTACTCTTTAATGATTAATAAACACATTTATATTCTCATTCGCTATCTTCATACGAACATAAAGATTGTATAAATAATGCGCAAATAAAACAGAAAGCAATGTGGGATGAGAAATTGCACTGATCAGTTTAATAATAAATTGTGACAATTTAGTACATCATGGTCTCCAAATCTCCGAATAAATGGTATTAAAGCTACAAATACAAAAATGTTCGATCAGAAAAAGAGATCTCTATTTATTAACATATCAGGAATGCTAAATATACGTGTCGATCCGATCAGCGATTATTTCCCGACAAGAGAAAAGGCGCGATTTCAAAATATATATATGTCTGTAAACCGAATTACCGAGTCAAGGCGTATGCAAATATTTATACGCCAACTTAAGAAATGAATGTACGCCAGGTATTCATTATCGTGTATTAAGAGTCCAACCTGACCATGCATTGGAATAAAATTTATGTTTTGTGACTGAGTTGAAAACAGTGTTAACCAAATATCATTAAGTAGTCCATATATATAAATGATGTACTGTTCTTCGTATATTGTGCTTTCTAACTGAAATTTTGAGACTTTCAGTGCTTTGATATAAATGCAATATACATGTATTATTTAATTATATGTTATGAATTAGTGCTAAAATAAATTGAGAAGATTTCATTATTTTTATTTTTTGTTTGTTGTTTTAAGTTGTTAATCCGGATTATCGCACCTCAATCAATCGATGTCAAAACAAATCAATGACAGGTTCACCTTGTTCCTTATTAAATTCGTTCATGTTACAATTATGGAATTATCATGTCTTCAATCATAATTTCTCGAACTGTTTTAACACAAAGAAGAAACGTATTTATAAAAAAAAACTTCTGATAAACTAAATCATCACTTTACAATGTTAAGCCACATGACTGACGATCACCTGATACATTAGAAAAACATGCGGTTTATCTTTACGAAACGAGCGTGGTTTCTTCAATTTTCATACACTTATCTTCTACTCTCCATGATAACAACTTACAAAAGCAGTAAGTTATGACAACAAGAAAACACAGAGACTAATTTAACCGACAACAAACATTTTATTGTGTCTTTATTTCTTTCTTAAGACATGGCAAACTTCCGGATTGCAAACAGATTACTCAATAAACGTAACTACATAGATATAAAATGAATGTTTTTTTTAATAAAACATGACATTTCAAGTATAATAACATGTAAAACAACAATCGAGGTTTTAGCAATAAATTCCGTACTCTTCACTTCACTTGGTATATTCTTTGTCGGAGTTTGAACCTGAAAAAAAGACTTAAGAAAATGTGTGTAGGCATGAAAAACGTGCACCCCTCTTACAACAAACACGACCCAGGGTATAAATGTGCGCACTATACAAACCACTTGACGGGTAATAAAAACTCCCAAACAGGTGGGCTTTGTATCAGTTATCTCTATACTACAGACGACAGACACAAATGACATTGACAGCACACCAACGACACCTTTGTATGCATGGCAGAAAAATATACTCAAACGCAAATTTAAATTTGCCGACAGCCCGTCGTACGTGATGGACGCCAGATATAATTTTATCGGCATTTTCATTTACCAATCATTTCATTAAGTACAAACAGTAAAATATCGAAAACTGTACGTTTAATAAATTACACCTCATTGATAGCCAAGGCCGACCAGGAAACCCCGTATTACGAAAACCTGTATCCGAATCAATGCTCGAGCCTATCTCAGGATAATGACGTCAGACCTCGTCTATTCAAACATTTTACGAAAACCAAAAATATTTGTCCAACAATAAATATATAAACATTTAAAATAATAGAATTTACTCGGTCAATACGACGGCTAGAACAGGAAGCTACCACACAAAAAACACATTATATATTACCTAAACTAAGTCCCCTGATCGGATAGATATACATTGGCCTACCGAAATTTACAATTCCATACCGAGAATACAACATTTTCCCGCTATACTGATCGATACGCGGGAAAATATTAGTATTCTCTATACTACAGACATCAAATGACACCCTTTTTCTGCTATTGACAGCACACCAACAACACCTTCTGTGTTCGTATGGCAGACAAATAAATAAACTCAAACGCAAATTCAAATTTTCCGACAGCCCGTCGTACGTAAAAAGAAAGGGGTAAGCTATAGGCCTTATACCGTAGATATCTTCAAACTTTCAAACTCTTTAAGCATCTGTCATTAACATCAGCGTTAGCCGCCATCGTAGCACCACTGGGTCTATATGAATATAGACCTATGTTTTCCTTCTGGACAAATTATTCGGATTCGCTAAAGAATCGACTTTCTAGCCGCCGTGGTACTTAGCTTGCATGTGTTACGAAATCTATAAATAGGTTGAGACAAATAATAGTTTGCTGACAAGAATCATCGAATCCTGCTGACCTAGTGTACCTTATAAAAATTATGCAAGGACTAGCAGATGAAATACTCCTAGAAATCAAGACTTCAGAACTATAGTCTTTATTGGTCGGTTTTACTTATTTGAATACACAAAATTAAATGAGACTCGTGTACTTTAAATCACAAAAACGTAAGGGACTGACCTCATCACATCTGAGAAATCCTGAAAACTCAAAATCATCATTGCTAAATCCCTTATAACAAGTAAATCTGAAGAATCTTCAAACATGTCACAAAGTTCAATTTAAGTTTTATGAGTAATCGGATCTTTCTTTTCTATCTTTCTTGATGCTTCTCTTTTAGAAGCGTTAAGAATCGATCTTACGAAAGTGTTTGTTGTAGGATCGTTTAAACCATTTATCTGACTTGCCCATTTAATACCATATACAGCGTTAGAAACAGGTTGACAAATTGAAGTATTGTTGTCCAAATATTCCGCAGTCGCATTGACCTCTGCCTCTTTTAGTCAGATTTTCCACTTGAAAAAACCTGCCATCAACTATGAAATCATTTAAATTTCCAAGTCGATCCACCAACATGGGCCTCGGAATCTTCCGCGAGTGGGTTAGTTACGTATTCATCTACCACACGCCATCCGCGGTCTAATGAATCGGCAAGTTTTATCAGCTTTTGTAATTTTCAATCAAGTCTAAACCTTCAGAAATCTTTCTCTTGGCACTGTTGATGTTTGACTCCGTCAAATTGTCGGTCTCGAATTCGGCGTGTGCTTCTCTAATTTTAACGTACACTTTATGGGTGTGCTTGTGTTGCTCTTCGTTCCCCCTATTTCGAAATTTGTAACTGTCGGTTAGTGATTCGTCCATGTTTGCTATCTGTGTGTTTGACAGCACTTTCTAGTTGTCTAGCAACCCCTCTATACCTGAATCCAGTACTTCGTGGGAAGATACCAAACAAAAACACCTTATATATGACCACAACTCAGTCCCCTAATTGGATATATTTATAAAGGCCTACCGAAAATTAACGATTTCATACCGAGAATACAACATTTTTACGTTATACTGATCGAAACGCGTGAAAATATTAGTAAATCACACTATTCTAAATGATAATCACATGTACTATATAGAGATAAGATATCCCTAGTACTCCGTCAGTTGGCTCATAGACAGAGGTCAGCAATCAACGAATTAATCTACAAATTAATAGTCACCGCAGGCTGATCGTCTGTTATTAACCAAGATGTTATTAGAGCGGGATTTAAAGTTTAATTCTCAGATGCTGGTAGACCTAATAATGAGGTTTCATCAAAATGAACATGATGACCAGTTAAACAGTTTTCCTGTTCCAAGTCAGGAAAATGGTCATTGTTATATTATAGTTAGTTTCTGTGTGTGTTACATTTTAATGTTGTGTTTCTGTTGTGTCGTAGTTCTCTTATATTTGATGCGTTTCCCTCAGTTTTAGTTTGTAACCAGGATTTGTTTTTTTCTCAATCGATTTATGAATTTCGAACAGCGGTATACTACTGTTGCCTTTATTTAAAGAAAACGAGGACTTGAGAACTTAAGAAATAGAAACATTAAAACTAAGATTAGAGAAGAGTTTCGGTATTAAAAAGATGACCTATTGAAAATGTTAAATCGGGATTTAGATAGGCCAGACTTTGTAAAAATTGCACAAATTGGAATTCTAATCGCAAACGAGGATCGAGCTAATGAAATGGATGATCCAAGGAAGAAGAAAAAAAAGTGAAAAACAAAACGTTCCTTCAGTAAGCTAGTTAATATAGTTTCGTCAATACGTTGTCACCAAAAATTTATGAAGGGATGATTTCAACTTCACCATTTGGAACTCTTGGTTTAATAGCTTCCTTTTGAGCATCTTAAACTACTGCAATTAAGTGTTTGATTATTTGATGGGTTATTACTACGAACTGGTAAATTATAAACATGAATTTCATATTGTTTTTCAAATATTTAAATGACGGTAATACAATATTTCAAGAAAAAATCATATCATTGTAATTGTGTTAACTTTACTTGCTAAATTAAAACTTATTTGCTTCAATTATGAATATGTTTCAGACTAGTATAGTACAAGTTATTCATACAGTTACTGTTTCCTACATGTCAGTTGTTGTCCATTCGTCTGATGTGTTTTATCATTCGAGTTTGCCATTTGATTAGGGACTTTCCGTTTTGAATTTTCCTCGGAGTTCAGTATTGTTGTGATTTAACTTTCTACATGATAGGGCTTCCATAAAAATTTCAGAATATTAAACAATCGGCTTTATTGATACCAAAAAAAACCATACATTTAAAAAATATATTATCCATGTCTGTCCAGACTTGCATGTATATTTCACATGTCACTATAAAATACATGTAGCCAGGCTCTGTACTCTACAATACATTAGGATTACGAACATGCGTTTACACGAGAAGTAGTGCCCAATATGGGAGGGATATCGCCGATCGCAAACCATGCAACTTCAGAAGATTGGTGCAGTTGTAATGCATGTGAAGAAATGCCTTTGCCGAAGGAATGATTTTGTTGTTGCTCCTCGGAATATGTGCAACCAAACATTCATGAAGTGCACAAAAGAACACCCTCTGTTTCAGCTGTTTCTCCTTAATCCAGACGTTTTGACAGTATCATTTATCCACATATATATTTTTCAAGGTAATACAGGTTGGTGTTCCTGACAAGAATTGTGTATATTGTGGTGGTTGCGATGTCTTAGTCAGTTGAACAATAAAAAGGGAAGAAAAAAATCACAAAAAAACATTACTTATTGTGTAAGAACGTGGGTTAGTTACTTTAACAAACTTATAGTCATTTAATAAATTACTATTCATTCATTATACCAATATATAATGAATGAATAGTAATTTAGGGAAAAAAATACAAAATATCAAAACTGAAAAGATCACTTATTTTAGAATTGATTATAAGTAACTATTTAAGTGCAATGCAACATTGTTTTGTTTTGTTATATATAGTAATATTAAATATAAACAAGTCTAAATTGAAAACAACGTTCAAACCTATGATTGCGTTGGATAAAAACCGCAATTTTTATACGTGTGCATGCAAAACAAATTTCTTGTTAAAGGGGTCTAAATACAGCACAAACAACATTTTCTAAAAGACCAAAAATGTGAAAAAGTATATTTTAACAATATGCATTTGACTAACAGGTCGAACAACAAATGTTCTTAAACCCTGCTGACTGCCATTGGCGATTGCCGAATAAACGGATCACCGATGTAATAATTGGATCTTACTTGTAAATTTAATACTAAACAGAAAGCAATAAACTGCGGAAAAGATGGTATACCGCAAACAAAAGGTGCAAAGGTTTTTGTACACCATATCCGGATTTCGACAATTAATGTCTCTTCAGTGATGTTAGGAATCGAAACGGTATTTGGAAAGCCATACAATTTACCTCAATTTAGGATAGACTCTTGAATTTGAAGGAGTCAAAATAAGATGAACGGATCATATAAACCCGAATGCAAATATAATACAAGCCCAAACGAAAAAATATAAACAAGTCTAAATTGAAAACAACGTTCAAACCTATGATTGCGTTCGATAAAAACCGCAATTTTTATACGTGTGCATGCAAAAAAAATATAAATATATATACTTTTACTTCCCATTTTTTTAAATTTCTTTTTCTCCTATTTTTTAGATAAAATATGATTTTAATTGAATAGAATAGATATTTCACTAGACGTGCCAAATCTTTTTTAAAATCAGAAATTTATTGTGTGAACTATGTAACTTTAGAATGGATTTTTCGGTTTTAGTGACAGATTTATCCTGACAAAATTGTATGTAACTAGATTAATTGTTTCATGATTGATTGATTGATTGTTGGTTGCTTAACGTCCAGTGGCAAATATTTCATGCATATTCAGGACGAGAACAAGTTCACAATAAATACAATAGGTAGGTTCTTGATAGATTAATGGATTAAGGTCGGAGAAATTTAGACTGCCACGGGAAATGAGGGTATATTGGATAGGGACAGAAATTTAGCCTTGCAACAGGTCACCTACGGACCCCTCAAAGAGTTGTTGAAAGGGTTCTTAACGTGCAGAGAGCGTGGCACTCTCTTTACACGAGGCATCGGATTTAACGTCCCCATTCTGACCGGACGTGGCTGCAAATTTGTACATCCCGCACAGCCAAACGGACGCCCCACTTTAGCACGGGTTTTACTGCCGGTCGGAGGAAGACCAATGGTGACCATACTTCTATTCCCCAGTCACCCTTGGGGGGCAACAATTGTTTCAAATGAAGGATTTATGTCCTTTTGGCCAAACCAATTAAATGAAAGTAAAGGAGATGTAATAGTTATGTGCATATGTATAAAAAGAACCTTTCATCCTTAAAATAAAAATGAAATAATTTTATAGAGTACCGCAACTTAATGAAATGAAACCATAGAAAGAAGGTGTCTTTACAAGAAAGAAGAGAGAAGTTATCGGTAAGTCAATAGTTATATGTTTACAATTATATATATAATGTCAGGTAAAATTTGTTCAAAATTCACTATTTTAATTTGATTTTTTCAATGTATGTGTTAATGGTAAGGCAATATGTCTTAGTTTCTGGTGAAGTAAAAGCTGGGTCTGGTCCATCATATCAGCGTAAACAGATGATTTTGGAGAAAAAGGCAAGAAGTCTAGCAGAAAATCTTTTAAATGAGTTAGATTGATTGATTGATGGTTGCTTAACGTCCAGTGGCAAATATTTCATGCATATTCAGGACGAGAACAAATTAACAGTAAATACAATAGGTAGGTTCTGTAATAGGGGCGTCCGGGATTAAGGTCGGAGAAATTTAGACTGCCACGGGAAATGAGGGTATATTGGATAGGGACAGAACTTAAGCCTTGCAACAGGTCACTTACGGACCCTTCAAAGAGTTGTTGCAAGGGTTCTTAACGTGCAAAGAGCGTGGCACTCTATTTACAAGAGGCATCGGATTTAACGTCCCCATTCTGACCGGACGTGGCTGCAAATTTGTACATCCCGCACAGCCAAACGGACGCCCCACTTTAGCAAGGGTTTTACTGCCGGTCGGAGGAAGACCAATGGTGACCATACTTCTATTCCCCAGTCACCCTTGGGGATTAAATGAGTTAGATGATCAATTCAAAGCTGGTAAGGCAGCTCAATTACCAACAACTTCAACATTTATGGCTGAACCAAGTCCATCGCACAGAGCAGACAAAAGCTCAGATAAAGACAAAAGACCAATTGGAAAGACAAGGACCAATAGTTCGAAAGAGTTTCACATCAGAATTGAAAAAGCTAAGGCAATGGGGGATTATAAGTGCTTTGAAGTAAACATTCATTCAGCAATGCAAGTTATTTTTTAGCCTTGTTTCAGCCCAGGAAGAAACATATGCAGTTTATTTTTACCAGAAATCTACTTGCTGGTGTCCGTTTTCTAAATTTCAAAGTACTGAAAAATGTTAGAAATGTGGCATGTCAACACTGAATTTTCATACTGATTTGTTTGGACTATACACAAACCTGTAATATTATCAAACAGTGTAACTGAATTATGGAATTCATCAATATGAAATCAACTATGAATCAGCAGAATGATCGACATACCATTGATTGATCCAAGGCAAATGCCCTGTAAATACTGCGTTGAAGATATGTTTGCACTGCTGGAAATGTCATAAGTAAACAATGTTTATGATACCCTCGAGAGTCAATGCGAACTTATAGCGCATCAGTTAATACGCAGCGTTAGCATGCATACAACTGAAACTGCAATTAATTATTCTTTATCAAGGTTAAAACCTACTCAAGCTTTCACACAAAATATGACTGAGACTGAACAGGTGAAATAAGACTCTACTACTCCAGTAACAAATGTTGTAATTAAACAAATTGAAAAAAAACTTAATGGCAGCAACTCAGTTAGGAGCCAAAGATAAGTACATCTAGACGATCAGGGCGTAGCAATGCTAGCTCTACAATGATGCGACAAAAAGCTAATTTAGAGGCAGCCAGAAAAAGGTTAAGAGTATGTCGATCAAGAATCAACCCTCGTGCAACAAAAAGCATAACTAGAAGCAAACTCTACTTTAGAAAAAGCAAAACTTGAACAAATGACAATAGAATTAGAATCAATGTTTCCCCGTCTGATATTTTATGCAGGCGTAAAGTCAGGAATCTGATGTTCAGTGGTTGTCGTCTGTTTATTTGGTTCATAAGTGTTTCTCGTTTTTCGTTTTAATGTAGCTTAGACCGTTGGTTTTCCCGTTTGAATGGTTTTACACTAGTAATTATTGGGGCCCTTTATAGTTTGCTGTTCGGTGTGAGCCAAAGCTCCGTGTTGAAGGCCGTACCTTGACCTATTATGGTTTACTTTTATAAATTGTTACTTGGATGGAGAGTTGTCTCATTGGCACTCATACCACATCTTCCTATATCTATTTATAGGACACTAGCACTTTTTGAAAGAATTAGTTGCGACGTATTATACGCTGTTACACACAAACATTAGTAAAAGATTATGTTTACTTTATTTTAAAGACATTAAATACCTTATGAGTATACAAATAATTGCCAAAAATCTGCATGGATGGGATGGAGACCAGGAGGATGACCTAATTTACTAAGTATTGACGATATCATCACCAAGAGGTATGTACAATTTCTTTACATTTGCCATTCTCCATAAAGATCAGGTTTATTCTTGAGGAATAGTGATAGGGATATTTAGTGGTGCCGGTTCATTAATATGTTGCATCTGCTGAGCATTATGTTGGTCACCATTCATTATGCTGAAGTCAATTTATCATGATTAATGAAAATGCTGAAGTCAATTTATCATGATTAATGAAAATGCTATAATAAATTTATTATATTAAGCTATGGGTTTATTCATTGTCTGATTAAAAATTAATGAGTCTATAATTGTTGAGAAAAATCAAGATAGAGAAAATAAATAGAGCAGCCCGCAATCTACAACCTGCGACATGCAAAATGGTGATCCTGTCCGACAAGGTGGCATCATCATAATCTTATTTCTACTAAACATCAAGACAACTTATTCTTGTTTGTTCCTAACCAGTAAGGCGGCAGTGTAAAGATGACGATAGTGTGAATTTTAAGAAAAACAACCAAAAATTGACAAAAACAGACTCATTTTTGCGGAGTTATCTTCCCTTTCCAATGTTAATTTCCAGGGGAAATTAAAAATGCTGATTTTGGGTTTTCCTCAAGTTCGATTTTATTTGACTTTTTTCTGTGTATATTTGGGGCTAAATACTATAGATTAGAACTAAAACATTATCTGTTGTAATTTGTTTAAGGTTAAACCTTAGTTTGACTGGACTAAAGTGCCATTATTCAGTGAAAAGCGGGTCAAACGTGATCTGTAACTCCTCGTAAAAGTATACACTAAGATCTTTATTTAAAGTTTTATATCGATATGAATTATTTGTAGGTTGTAGAGGCCGTAGAAAGATGACATCAAAGAATGGGAAGAACATCTTGTCAGGGCACGTTACGAAAATCAGGCCTTAATAGCATTAGACTGAAAATGAAGTTCTTGCCAAGAAAACATGGTGAAGGTTTGGTGGATTGGTATGCAAATTGCGGAATTAACTGGCATATAAATGTGTCTCTTATGAAGAAAGGTATTGCATTTGATAGCATCACACATGTTCATATTTTTGAAAATCCAACATCCCAAGACAGATGTTACTTCTGAAATAATGGTAGATGTGGTCACTGGTTTAGTTAATGTGCTTCCAACTTTAAACAAGTTCCATCTATTTTCTGACAATGCCGGATGTTACAAATCTTCAACAACCTTGGCCCAGCTTCAATGTGGATTGGAGACTAATGTTTTTGTTTGTTATCAAATGGTTACAGTAAATAAAGGCAACAGTAGTATACCGCTGTTCGAAATTCATAAATCGATTGAGCTTGGACTCTTAATTTAAAGCTTTATTAGATATATGTAAGACTCCAAGCAGACAAATGGGCCATTTTAAGGTCAACAACTGGTTGTCCAAGTACGTGTGTGAGATCACGAGGTTCTTGATACACCAGAAATCAATCTTATCTGAGCCAGAAGGCCAGAGGAGTTTTAGGAAGATTAAATCGCCATATTCCTTGTGATCTAAGAATGGAGTTTTTAGTTAGGCAAATTGAAAACATCAAGCACACGTATCCAAACACAGACTGAGAAAAAATATAAGTGTAAGAACAAGTACTGTACCAGCATTAAATGACATTGCAGAAAACTTCGATAAACCTTCCAATGTATTGGTACGTGCATAAAACACAGTGAAGCAGATGCAAAAACAGTTAAAAACAGACATGAAACATGACTTCAGACAGCTTAGTTCTTTTCAGTTTTAAGCAGAAAGATTTCATGAAACATTTCCAAAAGTTTCAAAACCATTTCATAACTACTGAACCCTAACTTATACCACCAGTGGATAACAAACCAGAAATGTAGCCACTGTAGAAAATTACTTCCGCTTTTGTAAAGAATGTTTGGCACACAACTCTAAATATGCATTCCTCCATATGCAACTATACAGATTTTCCCAAGCTACCTAATCAAGATGGGGATACCTCCTCATACATCCTTTAGGGATTTCCTACGGATGCGGTTGACCCCCGCTCCTGTGTATCCAGTCAAACTGGCTGGAGGGTGGCAGTCTTCTGTGATCCCAAGACTTGGCCCCGTGTGCCGCTTAGGCTGGAACCGGAATGTGTCGGGGCAGTAGGGATCCACCCTAAGAGCACCGATTACATGAACTGGTGTCTCACTCCAGTGTGTCTGCCTTTGGAGAGGTGGGGTGGATTTCACGGTTGAGGAGCGGTTGCATGCTCGTAAGGTCTCGACTATGAGGTGGGCCCTTCAGTCGTATCGCTTTAACCAGCCTTTGGTTTTGCACATTCGAGGCGACCGACTGGACCGGGTTCACGCCCGGGCTCATCGTGAGGTTTTGAAGAGCAGGGGGATAAAACATGTGAGGGAGTGGCAGAGTTCCTTCTGTAATGCCTTCTTCGGTTTAAGAATGGGCGTCCGTTCCTTTAACTCTGAGCAGAAGGACGCTTTGAGGATGGTGCCGCCGTTTCGGATCCTCTTGAGAGTGACGACAGACAGCCTCATTCCGGATCTGTCATTCGAAAAGCTAAATCAAAAGAGAACACGTCGTCGTTACGCCAGTGATCCGACGAAATATACAGCAACCGACAAAGTTACTGCCAGGGTAAGTTTGATAAAAGCTTACACCTTGTTGAATTCATCTTTTCTTCCGCAATATTTACAAGCAGAGAAAGTTTGGTCTTAAGTTTTATGTGTACATGTTTTGCCATTGATCAACAGCTCAGGAAATAAGATTCAAGAAAGCCTACTGTAGGACGAGGAAAACATTGGAAGGGGCAGAGAGTTACCAGCATAAAAGATTGATTGATTGATTGATTGTTGGTTGCTTAACGTCCAGTGGCAAATATTTCATGCATATTCAGGACGAGAACAAATTAACAATAAATACAATAGGTAGGTTCTGTAAGAGGGGCGTCCGCGATTAAGGTCGGAGAAATTTAGACTGCCACGGGAAATGAGGGTATATTGGATAAGGACAGAAATTTAGCCTAGCAACAGGTCACCTACGGACCCCTCAAAGAGTTGTTGCAAGGGTTCTTAACGTGCAAAGAGCGTGGCACTCTCTTTACACCAGGCATCGGATTTAGCGTCCCCATTCTGACCGGACGTGGCTGCAAATTTGTACATCCCGCACAGCCAAACGGACGCCCCACTTTAGCAAGGGTTTTACTGCCGGTCGGAGGAAGACCAATGGTGACCATACTTCTATTCCCCAGTCACCCTTGGGGGATAATAGATTCATGCTTCAGACTCCATAACCTGGCATTAGAGAACAATGTACCGTTAAACAGAGATCCACCTCTGCCACTCTTTCAGAATAATCAAGCAACAGAACATTATGCTAATGCATTGAGGAATACAATCATTCAGAAATTTTAAGATTCAATTTCATAAAGAGCAAACGTCAGATCAGAAAATGTCTCACATCAATGAAGGATGAGAAAATAGAGAAGACAAAGAAAGGCAAAAAGAACTAGAACATGATAATATAGACAGTATGAAGGATAAATGACAAAGACGGTACCAAGGTATACTTCCTCAAAGTATTTTGTCGACCCTATAAAGTACCTGGGCTAAGAGTAAAAAAAGGTAAAATTGGCAAACCTGCATTAAAGCAATTTGGAAATACATATTTTCATAATATATATAATCAATACATTTATATTTACTCATACAATACACCACTATATAAATAGGTGATGATTTCTACCATCAATTAATTTAAAATGATATCTTATTCCGTTTTTTATGCAGAGCTGAGCATCAGTGTTCCAGAAACCCAGCATTCAATACATTTTACATGATAGAAGTAACTTAGCGATTAGTTGCAAACAAGATACCATTCATACTGCTTACCCAGTTTTATTTAATTTCTATAGTTTCAACTAACAATTCAAGGTTCTTCTTCGAAATTAACTTCAATAACTTAAAAAATCTGAGTTTTATAATCAAGAGGAAGCAAATATTTTATGAAAGTCGGAACATAGAAACTTTTAAAACTGATACAACGCTTCAATTGTAATTGATGTCGATCCGTATTTCCTGTTTTCAGGGACTCACACCTGATAAGTGTTTCTGCAAGTCATTCATAAGTCTCGACATTGTCAATAATTTGCTGACACATGTTTATTTTTGAGTTTGAAAAAACCAGACCTAAAAGAATCTCTGGTAGCCTTGTTTGATTATTTCATTCCTATTATGAATAAGACACGGAAGGAACAAGCTAAAGTTAAACAATTTGAAAGATGGAAAGTTCATATCCTACATCAATCCAAGAAGCACTCGCGATCGCTTCTAATGCTATGAACGACAGTGACTTCAATGATCTGGACCTAACAGATCTAAATGACAGTAGAGGACCACCACCCATTGATATTGCTTTTGAAGCTGTTAACCGAATAGAAGAGGGAATAAACTCAGAGGCTCAACGAGTTTCACATTAACTCGAGTCGAGGGTCGCGTGTTTGATGTTGCTGCATACGTCACACAGGAAGACAGGAAGAGATGTAAAATAATTTTGTCGTTCAAAGTATTTTCAATATTATATTAAAACAATAACAAAGACACAATGAGACTACATATTATCTTAGATTTGTCACAACCAGTCACGTGCTTGCTAGTGCTTTATCACATTTGATTTAACGTCCCCATTCTGACCGGACGTCCCCAAGGGTGACTGGGGAATAGAAGTATGGTCACCATTGGTCTTCCTCCGACCGGCGGTAAAACCCTCGTCAAAGTGGGGCGTCCGTTTGGCTGTGCGGGATGTACAAATTTGCAGCCACGTCCGGTCAGAATGGGGACGTTAAATCCGATGCCTCGTGTAAAGAGAGTGCCACGCTCTTTGCACGTTAAGAACCCTTGCAACAACTCTTTGAGGGGTCCGTAGGTGACCTGTTGCTAGGCTAAATTTCTGTCCCTATCCAATATGCCCTCATTTCCCGTGGCAGTCTAAATTTCTCCGACCTTAATCCCGTAAGCCCCTATTACAGAACCTACATATTGTATTTATTGTTAATTTGTTCTCGTCCTGAATATGCATGAAATATTTGCCACTGGACGTTAAGCAACCAACAATCAATCAATCTGACCGGACGTGGCTGCAAATTTGTTCATCCCGCATCCCGCACAGCCAAATGGACGCCCCATTTTAGGAAGGGTTTTACTGCCGGTCGGAGGAAGACCAAAGGTGACCATACTTCTATTCCCCAGTCACCCTTGGGGGTCCAAATTATAAATTTGTTAATCAAATTATCACAATTTGTTATATCAAATTGATAATTGGTTATATAATATCAAATTGATAATTTGTTATTTCAAATTGATAATCTGTTATATCAAATTAAAAATCTGTTATAACAAATTGTAAAAAGTAAATTGGCATGGCCCTAAAAGGCTTCCGAAGTTTACCTATTTTCATGTAGAAATCGAGTGAAAAGTAAAATCACAAAAATACTGAACTCCGAGGAAAATTCAAAACGGAAAGTCCCTAAACAAATGGCAAAATCAAATGATAAAACACATCAAACGAATGGACAACAAATAAACTCATCATAGAAACCAAGATAATTTTTTTGTATTTACGCCAGACGCGCGTTTCGTCAGTGACGCTCGAATCCAAAAAAGTTAAAAGGGCCAAATAAAGGACGCAGTTGAACTGTCCTATTCCTGACTTGGTACAGGCATTTACAATGTAGAAAATGGAGGATTGAACCTGGTTTTCATAGCGCTAAACCTCTCACTTGTATGACAGTCGCATTAAATTCCATTATATTGACAACGATGCGTGAACAAAACAGACAATAGGTAAAATTGTCAAAATATGGTAACAGCACCTCTTCATACTATAAACGACAAATTTATTTTTCATTACCTGTGTGACGTACAAAAAAATTGTGACTCGCTGTCCTACTTTCTTTCAACAGGTATAATCACACAATGTTGTCCACCAGTAGCGTAGACATTGACGAATTTAGAGCAATGTTATTCACAATCCTAACTTCGTCAACGGGTTTACAGCCCATAGTCAGTAAACCAAAGTGACAATAATTAAGTATTATCAAATTGTACATCAAAAACATCTGACGCAAGACACTTAAGGTTCATCATAACAAATGGACAGATATGTCTGTATTTACACCTCTAAAATACTCTTGAGACTAATTGCTAGGCCCTGGCATCCATTACATGTAGATAAATAAAAGTTAAATGCATTTAGTGGTTCAGAAAGATAAAATCTTTTTTAGATTTTGATGGACATTTTTTTCATTCATGCAGAAGGTGTAAAAATAAACTAAGTTGGGATCCAACTTTGAGATGCTCGCTCTCGGATTAAAATTGTATTGATTGGCATTGACAATAGACAGACTATAGGTATCTACACAACTATAGGTGAGTTTTAAGGGTTTAACTGAGTGGACAGTATTAAAGCAATTTAATTATTGTTTATATAATACACTTTCTGCAAAAAGGGGAAATGCTTTACGCCGCCGAAGCGTTAAAGGGCAACATCGAGGCGAGAGCTAATACAAATATTTCAACAATTTAATGTTTATTTTTGAAATCAGACAAAAGGCCCTTCAATATCCTTAAACTCAAGTCCACAATACTTTGGAATAAACTACCAAATGAAATAAAATGTTGTGAAAACCTGGACACTTTTAAACAAAAAAGTGTAGATTCCTTGACTGTAAATGATTTATCACAACTCACTTATCTAATGATTTTGTATTTTATGTATATATATATGAATTTATTTTTCTCTTGTTCTACAGACAATGTATAGTTAGCGTGAATATGGCATCTACATAATATGTTCAAAATTGTAAGCTTTGTAATATCTGTACTGTTTGTTTTTAGTGAGGGCCTCAAGGTAGATTAGTGAATGCTAATTGAGTCACCCTCTTTAAATAAAGTCATTACTTACTTACTTATATCAAAATTGTTTATTTACCAATAGTACAAATGCTAAGATAATGTGATAATAATTAAATTCATACTAGCAACAACCAAAGTATTTTCATTTACCTGTGTGACCTTGCAACACCGGTTCTTGTCGCCGATTTAGTTTGCCTGTTTTAAATGTGTAGGACACAGGAATTTCTCTCGCTAAATTAAAAATGACTTAATACTAGTTTTCCATTAGAAATCATAGACAGAACGGGAATTGCTTCATTGAGAAACGAGCTTAAAAACATGACAGTTACGCAACCCTAGATGCTACTAATAATGCTGATATGAGTCATTGTCGTCTTGGTTACAAGAGCGCAATTATTCGTAATGCATTTTCCATAGGGTTCCAGGGGTTTCCGTATTTTTTTTCTCGAAGACTACACAAACTAGTGAAAAACGGGTAGCAGTTCCTGTTACTAGAAATGCCAGTGTTTCATTACAACTAAAAAAAATATATATGGTCATGCGGCAAAAATTGACTTAAAATGCAGTTGAAAAAGATCGTCTATTTTTTTCGCTTAATGAAAATGGCATATTTTTAATGGCCCCGACGTGCAGAAATGGAAGATATTTTCTATACTTTGCAAAATGTGAATTTGATTTTCTGGATTTTTAAAACCTAATTGGATAAGCTTTCGATTAAAAGTAATTCCAATTCTGTATCATCCAATCAGAAGCCGTACAGGATTCTTTTCTCAGTACCATCTTGTGGGTAAAAAAACTTACCGGTAAAATGTAAACAAATAATTGCGCTCTTGTAACCTTTAGGGTACTCCATCAACGTACTGTTTAAGATTTGAAATAGTAAGTTGATGTGCCAAAAACTAATAAACGTACCCTGGTTTTCATCCAGACTAGTAAGCGTACCCAGATGATGTAATCTCGCCACTTTGGTAACGTGAAATTGCTGTTGCTGATTTTGCCATCTTCACCTTGAACCTTTAAATAATGGCCATGACAATTATGAAGCAAAAAGAATTAAAAGCATACCTTGAATCCATACAGACCTTCAAACAAAAAAATGAGGAAACTTAAATTTGCCTCAACCAAATGTTTTGACACTTACACACAACGCTTAGGACCATAAAACTAAGATGAAGTTCAACTTGGGTGGGGTCACCATCACCGTTCCTGAGTTATGACCCTTTTTTCCATTTTGTAATTTGTTCTTGTCCTGATTGTGCATGATTGAATTTGCCAGCGGGGGCACCAGTGTCCTTCAGACAAATTCTTCTGATATTTTTTTGGCAAATAGGTGGACATATATGTTAATTTAGTTACCCGATTTCCTTTTTGCCAATTTCACCATAATCTTTCCTCTTGTCAAAGATGGCGAATTTGCAACTAATTCGTTCACAAAGTTACTATTGGAATGCTTTATATTTTCTTCAATTTCAAGTCGTTTTGCTCAAACCTTGCAAAATCTAAAACTAAATCAAGAAACATGGGTCATCTATGATTCTAAAGCATTCCTCGTCTCCACTTTTGACCTTATCAATCACTTTACATTATAAAACAAACAACTTTTGAAGTATTAAATGTTGGTCAAAGTGACCTATTCAGGATTGGATGCTGTCAGACTGCCAAACATGCACCCCACACAAAGTAACATGATAGCCACATAGTCTTAGAAATGAACTTCTAAGACAATAAGGCATGCAATACTGGTTAGAGTGACATATTTAGGGTGGGATGCCATCAAGACCCCCAAATATTTGTGAGACATGGCGGTCCAACTATCTATTGGAATGTGTCTCTCTGTAACTATGTATGTGTATATATGATCGAAACTTGTAGATAACAAATATGTATATATGAAATTTGAATCAATGCAAATCAATATTTTATTTAAGTCTCATCTCTCAATAAGTATAATACAGTTATACAACTAATAAAACAGTATCAAATAGTGAGTATAAAATACATCAAAACTATTTATGTTTATTGAGTGTTCACAGTGCTTTATCTTTTTATACAAGTTTTGAAAAAGATATTAAGGAATTTAAGATATAAACAGAAAAATCAATAAAACAGGGCGACAAAAAATAAGAGACATTAAGGTTGATATTCTCATGATTAAACAACAGGTAAAACACAAGTTAAATCTGGGGTTAATTCGAGCAAACCAGTTATCGTGCAAAAGAAATGCTTGTCATAATTCAAATTCGCACAATTGTACATGTAGGGTACCCATGATAATTACAGATAAAATAATACAAAATATTTACATGACATTGAGACTTTCTTTACACAGTTTTCACTAGATTATAAATCCATATGATTGGAGTTTTTCTTTGTGGTCGTCTGATAGCTGTAATTTTATGGAATGTGGTAAAACAACTAAATCGTGTATGAATTCGACGTGAATTGTTTCATACATTGGGCCTTTGCATGATAGTAGGTATTTGTTTTTTTTTTTTGTCTTTTGTCACAAACCATTCATTTTTCTCTTATTGCATCCTGGCCTGATTTCCAGATGACGAATAACAATGTCATTAAGGTGGATTTTTGTCTTCAGATGAAAAAATGTTTTCACAACCTTAGCATTTGGAAATACGCCTACTCAAAAATGTAATTTCATATAATTTGTCTTTTGTATATTTAGTCAGCGATAGTTTCAAATTTTTAACCCCCCAAGGGTGACTGGGGAATAGAAGTATGGTCACCATTGTTCTTCCTCCGACCGACAGTAAAACCCGTGCTAAAGTGGGGCGTCCGTTTGGCTGTGCGGGATGCACAAATTTGCAGCCACGTCCGGTCAGAATGGGGACGTTAAATCCGATGCCCATGGCAGTCCCGTGGCAGTCTAAATTTCTCCGACCTTAATCCCTTAATCTATTACAGAACCTACCTATTGTATTTATTGTGAACTTGTTCTCGTCCTGAATATGCATGAAATATTTGCCACTGGACGTTAAGCAACCAACAATCAATCAATCAAATTTTTAGTACTTAAAGCAGATTCATAATTAGAATGAGATAACAGATTTTTAGATTCATCCTTGGACACTACTGTATGGTTTCTAAGATAAGAAATGATCCGTCGTATTTCGTGCGATTGGTAATAATACTGAAGTAAAACTGTATCTTCATGAAGAAAACCAATTTCCAGAAGAACAAATAATCTATGTTTGCATGGATATTTCTTTTGTTTTATAATTTCCTGCGATTTCTCGTCCTGAACATGCATGACATATTTGCCACTGGACGTTAAGCAACCAACAATCAATCAATACTTGAATATAATAAAAGTCGCACAAACTTAAACCCAAAATATGTACATATATACTAAACTTCTACAATATATAAATTATTTCAGTGGTTATGATAACAGTTAAAAAAAATCAACTATTTCTGACCATCTTAAATCAGCTGAGGAAAATGAACAAAAAAAAGCAGGTATTCCTATTTGTCTAATCATCGCCAAAACATCCTTCTGCGTCTTTTGCCAGAAAGGAGGGGTCCCTCTTTACGGCTTTAGAAATTTTATACCTTCATCACTTTTAAATAGTTGTTTCAAACATTCACCTCTACAAATCATATCGGATGTTACCTTTTTTCCTGTTCCTGTTTTAGAAAAATCTTTCCTTAAAGATATCTGTACATTAGACATAACCTTCTCCAATTCCGATAGATATTGACAAAAAAAAATATACGACGTGTCTCTTGCAAAACGATTTTCAACACTCAATAATCTCAAATTGAAATATCTCGAAGTAGATAATTTATGAACTCTTTGTTCAGCCAATGTATTCTTACCGGATGGATAATGACAGGGAAAAGTCTTTGATTCAATGCCTTAAAAAAAAATTTGAACGATTCCAAGGTTCATCAAGGTCACAATGAATAATCAAATATATGATGCAATACCAAACTTGAGAACCGGAAGTCGTAGACACATGGGACTACCACCATTCAACTCAGGACCACTTGACCTTTCAAATGTCACAAGGTCAAGGTCATAGTACACTTTGAAGGTCAAAGTAAAATTCATCATGACCTGACATTGATCTCAAATTGAAGGTCTTGAATTACTGATCATTTTTTAAGTTTATAGTAGGTTGATATCTGTTACCATTTAAAAGATATTCACACAATACTATACTTTTAGGAATTATCATGATGTAAAATTTCAGAAAGATCCACGCACTTAAACACAAGTTATTGTCATGAAACTAGAAAAAAGCTTGTTTTTTGGCCCCTAATTCCTTAAATTTTGAGGCAATTACCCTCAAAATCAATCCCAGCATTCCTTTTGTGATAAGGAACCTTGTGGTACAATGTCAGAGAGATCCATACACTAACACACAAGTTATGTCTGGAAGTTACAAAAATGCTTATTTTTGGCCCCTAATTCCTTTACTGTTGGTACCATAACCTCCAAAATCAATCCCAACCTTCCTTTTGTGGTATTGAACCTTGTGATAAAATTTCATAGAGATCCATTCACTTAAACTAAAGTTAGAGTGCGAAAACCAATGTGTCTTCGGACGACGCCTGACGACGACGACGACGACGCCAACGTCATACCAATATACGACCACAAAAAATTTTTTGCGGTCGTATAAAAATATACAAAAGGTTGTCTGACCAATTGTCTGGTGAAAAATTATAATTTTTACAATAGAATTATTATGAATATTAAGTCAAAATTAAGTTCAGTCCAGTAAAACACCTTTAGAATCATTGTATGGTGTGTCATTTTTGAATCTTAAATCATTTTAAGTATTCTAAAAGATTTGACACTTCTGGAATATATTTAAATTTTAAAAACTTTTTAATATAATTTATGTATATAATACATACATAAATAAGGTGGTTAATTTTCTCATTTGATTTGTTTTACATTGTCATTTCAGAGCCTTTTATAGCTGCCTATTTTGTATGGGCTTTGCTCGTGGTTGAAGGCCGTATGGTGACCAATAGTTGTTAATTTCTGTGTCATTTTGGTCTCTTGTGGAGAGTTGTCTCATTGACAATCATACCACATCTTCTGTTTTACATTACAAAAGTTATTATCCCTTAAGTAAGGAGACAACCTTGCAGGTAATTCATTATTTGATAAAATGACTTGCTACTGGACAGTGCTATTAAGTTGTCAGTACAGCTATATAGTGCTGTCAAAACAGATGTTGTCATGTGTACTTTATACTATGTTATTTTCTTTTGTGGGTATAAGATATTTAAGCAATTTTATTAGTGGTTTCCACTTTCTGTGTAGAGAAGAAAAGTACAAATTTTATTTTTACACACCAATAGTCAGTTGTATCATTCAAACAACAACAAAATTCTTGATTTTATATTTTAGATTAACCTTAGGATGAACTTACTTGACAGTCCTGACAAGTTAAATGACATTTTGTAATTTTTTCTCAAGAATTACAAATCAATTAAATGTTAAGTGAATAAGTCAACATAGGGTGAGTTTTTGAAGTTTATCAAGATGACAAGATGAACAAAGTTTTAAACAGCATAGTAATAAAGGAAATTATAGGTTTGTTTATTACCCACTCTGCACATATTAGACGTAATTGCATAATTTGTGTTGCAATGTGTTGTCCTTCTTTAAACTTGTGGTTCAAAATTAAATAATATATTCATGAGACTTTTGAAAAAAAAACACAGTTTTTATCGGTTTGTTATCCACATCATAATGTCCATTTTCCCACCAAAATGTGGCTAAATAAAATAGTACAGCAGCTAAATTTATGAAATACATGTTATTATTCAATCAAGGGGTCTTTGAGGTGTAAATAAGGTACAATATGTTTGATTAAAATCTGTATTTATGTATTATACTTATGCTGTGCTTAAACCATAAGGAATTGTCTATGGTGGATTTTCTTTTAAACTTTGATATTGAACATTTACATAACCTTTGATTTTAATGGGTGGGTGTGCAATGGGTAATGTTTTCTTGATCAAAGTTTAATAACAGACAGCATAATGTTTACTTCATATTATACTTCATGTAAGTTACTGTGTTAATGTTAAACCTATCACATGTCTCATTTGTGCATGTCCGACTACAAGCTCTGTTAAACATGTTTGCTACAGTAGGGGGCTCATTGAAATCTACCAGCTGGATTATGCAATTACAATTTTCTGACATAACTTGCACTATCACCACTTCCCTCACATAGACTTCCTTGTTGCAGAAGCAAACGGCCGAAGCTGTGTCATACTGACACTGACCACTTGTAGTTGAAGAAATATCAAGTAAAACGCTACAATTTGAAACCACGCCATTTCTTGTTTTGATTAGAACGGAAAAGAGGTCAGGATGAATGGAGAACCTGTTAGGAGAAAATCGAATGTGGCTAGTTGTTTCAGTTAATAAGAAAAACGTTGTAATTATTCTTATTTATTGTAAATAGAATATTAATTCAATTTTGGATTATATTGATTGATTGATTGTTGGTTGCTTAACGTCCAGTGGCAAATATTTCATGCATATTCAGGACGAGAACAAGTTCACAATAAATACAATAGGTAGGTTCTGTAATAGATTAAGGGATTAAGGTCGGAGACATTTAGACTGCCACGGGAAATGAGGGAATATTGGATAGGGACAGAAATTTAGCCTTGCAACAGGTCACCTACGGACCCCTCAAAGAGTTTTTGCAAGGGTTCTTAACGTGCAAAGAGCGTGGCACTCTCTTTACACGAGGCATCGGATTTAACGTCCCCATTCTGACCGGACGTGGCTGCAAATTTGTACATCCCGCACAGCCAAACGGACGCCCCACTTTGGCACGGGTTTTACTGCCGGTCGGAGGAAGACCAATGGTGACCATACTTCTATTCCCCAGTCACCCTGGGGGGTAATTTTGGATTATATATAATTATAAAAGAAAATAAAGTAAAGACTAGGGTTATTCATACAATTTTAATTAAAATCTGTAAATAAAATGTAACAATAACATGAGATAACATTGAATAATCCTTTAAAATGTCTACATAAATCATCCATTATTGCGATACTGTTAACTATTGCAGTAGCAATCCACATTGAGATGAGTCAATTTAATATAATTAATATATAATAAAAAAAAATGTTCCAGATATTTCATTTCATGCATTTGCTTTATCCAAATAATTTCTCCTGTGTACATTTAGAGGGGCCTCGGTGGCCGAGTGGTCTAATTAGATACTACTGTAATCACTAGCCAGTCAACACTGAGGTTGTGAGTTCGAACCCCGCTCGTGCGGGTTCACTCGACTCCAATCTTTACTGACTAGGATTGTCTGTTTTCCTATCGAAGGTCGGTGGTTTTCTCCGGGCACTCCGGCTTCCTCCACCAATAAAAACTGGCCGCCACGAAATAGCCCAAAAGCGGTGCTTATAAGTGGCGTTAAAACACCAAAAAGCAAAAGCAAAGCAAGTGTACATTTAGTTGAATCCTAAGTCCTATGTACTAGAGTAATAATACAGTGTTTTTTCCCCTACATACATTTTATAAAACTACCACCACTTCATATTTTGGATTGCTCATTTCATACAATTCTAAAGCACATATACATCCTTCATCCTCCTTCCAATATTGACAATTATGGGGTTGTTTTTCATAAGACAGTCTTGCAAAACATTCTGTATATTGGAATTTTATTCATTTTAAAGTGCAGTAAATTGTTCTGACAAATTTTTTAAATATTTAAATATCCAAATTTGCCTATTTTGAGTAACTAACAAGTGAACATTATATTGTATTACATAACCATTAGTTAAAAACAGAATCTATGGTCTAGTAGAAAAGGTCTATGATGTAAACCTACAGCCAGAAAAGCATCTTAGATATTAATCTCAGGTACATAAATTTTTTATAATTTAACATAACAATTTGTAACAATAACAATCTTTTAATATAGATATGGTCTTTGTTTTCATAACAGTCTTTAGTAAAAGATGTGTAAATTTTGTTATGTAAAGATTCAAATCTATTGTTTAAAAGGGTCAATTAGAAGATCTGTAAATCTTAGATTTTACAGTTACTTATTAATTATGTAACATTTTTGTAAAAATATACATTACTTTCTTTTGAACAGAAAAGGTCAACAGAGAGAAGATATTTTTTGTAAGTATTACAACTATTCTTTTTACACTTAGATTTTTCCAAAATGCTACTTTTATAAAGATTAAATGTTTTATCTTAAAAAGTCTCCAATGATTGTAGTAAAAGCATGATTATAACAGTATGTTTTTATTTTAGTAAGTACTAATAACCTCCATTTTCATTTTGAACATTCTTGAGCTTTATGTCATCCTTGTACATGTTATACTTATACTATTTGAACTTTGTAACATTTGCCCCTGTTTATCTTATTATTTTAGAGAATGGTTTCGTAATATGATATTATTACGTGAGTATTTCTGTATTGGCCTTGTTATTGGTCCGAGGCTTGCTGTATTGGCCTGAGGCGAAGCCGAAGGCCAATACAGCTGGCCGAGGACCAATAACAAGGCCAATACAGAAATACACGTAATAGTATCTTTATTAATTAACTACAGTGTTACAATATTTTTTTTATTTCATTTCACAAGAGATAAACATTTTTACCTTGAAGTGGAACTATCCAAATCTCAGTTTCTTTTTATAAGATGCTCTATCTAATGATCTGGTGTCGTTTCCAGGTGTCTTCAGCATTTTCTCATCTGATGAATTTTTCTACCCTTTCCAGTCACTATAAAGTGTTACAATTTAAATTTAGACACAACACATAAATAGTAATTGGAAAGGTACTGCCATTGCATGTGTTATGCAGAAACAAACTGAAAAAATAATGTAGGAGTTGAAAATGATACAACTATCCATAAGCCAACTGACCAAAGAACGAAGATTTGCACAATTACAGGTCACCCTTCCAGAATGCATATGCCTGGTTCGGGTTTAAAAATAAATGACAGTTTACAAAATATGAGAAGCGAAAGTAAACAGTAAATCGATTTGTACCAGAGGTCGACAAGAAATGAACTTTGTGATAATCTACTCGTTTCCCAAACCTGAAATAATTCCATCGTCTGCTTTCAAAATGCTTTTTAAATGAATGTGACCGTCTTAAGCCTGAAAGATATGCCATACTGAACGTTTCAGCATGTTTATGGTGAGTAAATGAAAACTGCGTCCTCCAAACAACTGTTTACTTTCAGTTTGTGTTTATCGTGACTTTCGATCTAAAAACTAGAGACGTTCCGAAATCCTGTATTGGCCGGATCAGAACTCGGCCAATACAGAAAAAAAATCTATATTGGCCGAGTTATTCTGTATTGGCCGAGTTGACACCTTTATATTGCATAGGCAGTTTTCATCATATTAAGTCCAATAACAGTGTAGTTAATTAATAATTTAAATTATAATGTGTGTGTGTTTTTTTTTCTGTTGATATTATTGTATTTTTAATTATAGTAATTACTGGAGTTTTTTTTTTCCAGGTATAATCAGATTTAATTTACTATGGAGGGAACAAGAACAATTAAACAAGAGCCTCAATCAAATGATGTTCAAACAAGGTATTTAATAATTTTTCATTACTGTTATTATAATTGTTCTTGATCATTACAATATGGATAATGAAACTGAATAGACTGAATCTCTTAAATTTGTAATTATAAAAAAGAAGATGTGGAATGATTGCCAATGAGACAACTCTCCACAAGAGACCAAAATGACACAGAAATTAACAACTATAGGTAACCGTACGGTCTTCAACAATGAGCAAAGCCCATACCGCATAGCCAGCTATAAAAGGCCCCGAAATGACAATGTAAAACAATTCAAACGAGAAAACTAATTAGCATACTATATGATATTTTTACAATATACCAACTAACACATTCTTATTTTGAATTTAGTTAAAGACTTTTGATAATAATAATAATAATTCACTGAATAGTTATAATTTGAATGTATTTTGTAGGTATTCAGAAATAGCAGCCATCAGTCACCTTGAAGATATCATGAAAAGGAAGATTGATGATCTTGCAGTGAAAATCATGTATCAAGCAGATGTAATGGAAAGGAATAAAATAAAGTTAAATAGTGACATTGTGTTCAAGAAACAGTTAAAATCCAGAAAAAGGGATTTAATGTCAGAAGAACTCAACAGATGACATTTTGGAAATGGAGAAACCATATATATGTGATTTGAACAATGAATTGTCTATGTTGTTGGTTTTTTTTTTTTAATATCTAAAGACATTTGTTGTTGTATTCATTTTATATAATACATATGTGTAATAAAATGCATCAATTCCATTATTTGATGTCTATATATAAATATAGTTATCTTTACATGCTATAAACAGTTTTTATAAAATGTTATACCTGTAAATAATATCTAATTTCATTTAACTTTATAACATGTAAAGGGAACTATTAGTAAAAACTAGATATAGCTTTAAAAAATAACACCAAAACAAAAATATATGCATACCTAATTTATTTCACAAATATTCACAAATAAATTACACTGTACAATATCTGAGAGAAAATATCATTTATACTTTTACAGTTTTGCTACATGTATTAAACCATATCATCCTAAATGTTTCTGATACAAAGCTCTATTAATATACTGTGTGATGGATGTTAAGTAGTTCCACTGTATCAATGTTAATGAAATGCCTTTAATGGTAGGTTTGTGGTTTAAAAGTCATGTTTGTGTTATGTTTTGAAGATTCATATACACCACAAGTTATCTATAAAGTTGATGCTGATAATATTAATATCACAATTACTCCTGTCCATTTCAACATATTTATATGCATTTCATAATGATAGTACATATCTGACAAACTAGATGCAATACTTTCTCTCTCTCTCTCTCTGGAATTAATGCCAAAAAGAAAAAGTATATTTTAATATCTTATGTAATAGGATTTTAGTATAGTTCAAAAAGGGGTGATATATATTTATATTACTGTCATGTAATGATAGATGGTGTTGTGGTAGGAATTCATATAGTGGGGGTTATAATCATTTGTTATAGGGGTTATGGAGCCCCCTATAGTAGTGTCGTTTTTGTGGAAGCCCAGTTTTAATTGTATCACATTTGAGAGAAATAACCATAACTGATGCAGATAAACTTCTTTATCCAGTTAAAAGCAACACACTCATTTATTTACTTGTGGGCAGCTGCTTTCGATGGTGCATACAGACAAATTCCGGAATACATTGTGGGCTAGACAATAGTAGTGTTTCCAGTCATGTTCATACGGAAGTTATTCGGATATAACAGTAGTTCAAGTGACGTGACATTGCTTTTTTCCACATGTCAATTTACGATTATTACTCGCTGAACAATGAGTTTTATACAAGAGAAAAAAGGAACTAAATATACCTTGTGCCGCAGAAGGTTGTAGTGCTGATGACAAGAAAACAGCAAAGTATCTATATTTGAAATTTTTTTTTTATCCGTTATCAACTGAGAAGAACGAAACGAGTCCATATCTTTGTAGTCATCCTGTGTTTCCGTAACTTCCGACTGCAAATCAATGGCGATATCACATAACCTAACCAACTGCTGCTTCCGATAATGACTACATGTTATTCCTCTTTTTGTAAGAAATGTCTTGAGATCCGGTACGTCATTATTGAATTTTTTATTTCTATTAGAGTTGTGATCTTTAAAGTTTCTCTTCGTTCAGATGACGAAAAAAACTATTAGAAGATGTATCAAATGAAACTGATAACAATGTAGTTGAATAAATATTTGCAACAGCAAGAAATCTTTAATTGAAAATTATTATAAATCTTTTAACAAAAACTCACTATGAGGATTTATTTAAAGTTTTGAATTGATTACCAGATATTGGGCCCCATTTTAAATAGGATTACATTGAAAGGGTCCAAAATAATTAGACTTTGATTCCAGAAGAAGAAAAAAATTCTTGTATTCAGCTGCGCTGCGAAGCATATTTTTCATTTATGGAACCTAATAAATCTATTTATATTGTTAATTTTTGGCATTTTAAGATTTTTTCAGAAAGTTGCTCAAGGCAGTATTTGAATAGCAAAGAGAGAGGTGTGCAGATGGTGCACATATTTGTTTCTACATCTAAAGACAGGATAGCCCATACATCACCTTAAAATGTTGTAAGTATAGCCGATAGTCTATCAACATTTGGAACTAATAGAAGATCGGGAACGACAAAAGAAGTAGAGACCATCTACAACATTTGAATGAATAGAAGATTGGCAACGACAAAAGAAGATTAGAGGTCAACGGGGAGGCCTACTGAGGTGTTTGCAATAAAAATAACTTGCCGATCATCTCCCGTCACCAGAGTGAACAATCTAAATATCTCTCAACTTAGGTGACTTGGATTAGGTAAGATTTGTAAAGGCTGTTAGATTTTCAGTTATTGAATGAGGTTGGGCATAAAGCTTAACCTTTGGCCGTTTATTATTGTTACCTCATAGACTGACTTTCGAAATGTATGTCGTACAGAAGTGGGAAGTAACAGTTAATACATTTTGTATTGTTTCCCTCAGTTATCATGGTTATTGTTATCCACAAAATAAAACCACAATTAAACGTCAAGATATATTAACCAGTTTGGTTGACCCTGGCTGATCTTATGGTATCTCTATGGACAGGGTATATTATAGAAAAATATCATGTAGGTTTCTCTGATGCATAAGCATGCAACACATGGTCTTTCTCACAAACATTAAAAGTACACCTCGTTGAATAGCAGATGTTCAAAACTCAGTTTATAACTTCTTCCTTTATTTAAACATGTACGAGTTTAAAACTTCTTCCTTTAATTAAACATGTATGCCTAGATGCATGCACTTTCTAACATTTGATTATTTTCAGTGGATTATCTTTAAATCAAATGTGTCATATGCCATTAGGAATAATGTGTATGGAAAAATAAATATTCGAATAACACTTTGAAATTAATAATAGATTACCTTTCGTTCGAATGTGTAAAATTACAATACGAGCAAAATGTTTTGGAACATGCAATTCTGACGATACTTTATAAGCCTTGTTTCATCTTGTTTCTATGTGGATTTTTTTAGTTTGAAGTATGACATAAATAATGAATATAGATAAATTGTTAATGCATGTCTGTAGCTATAGTTCTGATGCGCATGCTTTTAGATAGAAATATTAACTAATATGCAACAAGGAAATACAAGTCTGAATCAGTGTTTGAAAGCACTGATCGGTAAAGATTGCTTCAATTTATCAGTGGGAAGTAAAATTAAATATTGCATTGGTTATAGTTGATTCAACACTTATTCTAGACAAAGGAAGATAACTCCAATTTTTAAAGATAAGGTTAACAATGACATAATTTATACTTTTAGAACAGATATTAGATTCCTGCACCATGCAAAAGTTATCTAATTTTCTAGACAAGCGTAACATCATTTTGTGCCTTGAATATAATACATCGATAAATTTCTGGAAATGTTCATGGATAGGATGTATAGAATGTGATGATCAATGCACTATATTTTGTGTATCAAAAAGGTAGTGATCAGCCTTGGAACATTTAGATATCAAGTCAGTCCCATGAGGTTTTGAATACATTTCATGCAATCTTTACCTAATAAAAAAGGGGACATTGCACTTGAGTACTTAACTTTTATATTTAATGCCTATGATAAGTGTCATGACCCAATATTGACTGACAAACAATGAGTATCAATGAGACAACTCGCCATCCAAGCTAGCTATTAAGGGCCCCCAAAATTACTAGTGTAAAACCATTCAAATGGAAAAACCAACAGTCTAATCTGTATAAAAACGAGAAACACTTATGCCAGTTATCATTTGTGTGAAGTTTCGGTACAATTGAAATTTTTGCTTCAGTTTCATGGCATGATAGTCATGATACTAGTATTAGTTCCGATGCCGAGCATGCTAAGACTAGGGAAAGTGTGAGCCAACTGCACACTGTGATCACCAGTCTAGTTTCACAAGATCAAGGACAAGAGATAAGGATGTTGAAGAACGACAGACCCAATAGAACTACCATCGTCAACTGCAAAGGCGCCGGACGCCTATTCCCAATAGACAGACATTTGTTCATCCACTACCATCTGCAAAGAGAAGATTGATTGATTGTTGGTTGCTTAACGTCCAGTAGCAAATATTTCATGCATGTTCAGGACGAGAACAAGTTTACAATAAATACAATAGGTAGGTCTTGTAATAGAGGCCATCCGCTATGATGGTTGGGGAAATTTTGACTGCCACTGGAAAGAGAAGAAGATGAACGTTTGAGTATATATTGTATTATTAATGTTTTTCTGGTTAAGTATTTAAAATTAAAGGGAATATCATGAATTTAATTTAAAATCATATCAGGGAATTTAAAAGAAATTTTGAAATGTTGGTCAATAATAGTGATTTTATTCAAAATATGATCGATATGTCTCTGTGGAGAAGATTTCAGTCATTCATAAAATTTCAGCAATATATGTTTTTCATAATTTATTATTTCACTTAGAAAAAAACAAAACTGGAAACCACATCGATTGTAATATCAGTTGTAGATTTATTGAGGAATCTGGTCTGTACCATATGGAAAACTACAGTGTTGCTGCCGCCGATTAAGCGGTATTTAATGTTAAACCCTGTGTTAATTACTTATTAATTGTTATAAGCATTTATGAAATCGTATGGTTCAACATCCTGTCTACATACTATCATTAGTCATGTTATATACTTCCAATTTGAAAATTAAGTTGTTGAAACTGCTTAAAGCACACTATTTCGCATCTTCTTTTATTTGACCAGATGTGAAGATCAAACACATTTAAAAAGAAGCCAAGTTTTACTATTTTATAAATGATAGAAATCATATCATTTTTTATTTAGAGGAGATTTAAAAACCATGAGAAAATGATATTTGGGATCTCAACCCCGCCCCCATCTCTCTCTGTCTCCTTAATTTCTACTGAATACAATATTTTAATATTTTTTATGATTTAGCTCGGCATGTTTGCGTTCTCTAAGGACAACAAATTCAAATTTAGTTTTAATTAAAATTTTGCTTATTTAAAACAATTGTGTTATGTATGTTCATAATTAGTGGTAATAATTTCAAGTTTGAGCTTAATCATTTTTTATGATTAGAATGGATGAAACAGCTCTATGAAAAGGAAGGGATTGATTGATTGGTTGCTTAACGTCCAGTGGCAAATAATATTTCATGCATGTTCAGGACGAGAACAAGCTAACAATAAATACAATAAATAGGTCTGGTAATAATAGAGGTTATGCGGGATGATGATCGGGGGAAATTTGGACTGCCACAGAAAAATGAGGGTATATTGGATCGGGACAGAAATTTTGCCTTGCAACAGGCCACCTACGGACCCCTCAAAGAGTTGTTGCAAGGGTTCTCAACGTGCAAAGAGGGTGGCACTCTCTTTACACGAGGCATCGGATTTAACGTCCCAATTTTGATCGGACGTGGCTGCAAATTTGTAACATCCCGCACAGCCAAAAGGACGCCCCATTTTGGCAAGCGTTTTACTGCCACGAACTTATGTGTGAACAAAACAAAGATATTTCTCATGGACTTGGAAAACTTAAAAGATACACAAGTGAAAATTCATATTGACAACACTGTGAAGTCTACAGTTTAGCCACATATAAGAATACCTTTTCACGTATGAAAACGGGTCGAAGCAGAACCCGAAAGGTAAGTAAGAATATTGCGTTATGCATAATTTACTTTATAATTCAATGTAGCGATACTGTACATTTAAATTGTATTTCTGACTGATTTCAGTTACTACACAATTAAAATAGATTGCTGCCGGCTTAAACAAGATTTATCGGAACCAAATGTAAATAACAATTCAAACAAATCACCATATTTCATTTTGATGCACACCCATCTAGATTCTATTTTTATATTCAGACCATGAATAAGATTGAAAAGCTTCTGAAATTGCCGAGTAACACCCCATACCATGTGCCAATAGATAGTACAAGAGAGATGGAGTGGAAAAGACTTCAACGAAAATTTCTGTAGCAGATTGTACATGATTTATCACATCCATCTGCTATGACAATGCTAATATGTCAATTTTAAAACAGAACATCGGTGCTTTTTTAAGACATTATATGAAGAAGGCAGACAATACAATAGTAATTACCGTCAAAATGTGGTGTCTATGACAAGTGTTGTCATGTAAGTGAGGACACAAAAGCAGAGGCAAGAAGACTTTTAGATGCACTCCCAGAGGCAGTAAAGATTATTGATGCTATGAAGTTTGAAGGCTGTACTGTTACAACAATGGGAAATTAAGAAAGGTAAAAACTAAATATTTTAAATAGAATAAGAAAGTATGAAGTTGTGGTATGATTGCCAATAAGACGGGATATATAAGAGTACATACACGGTTTATTAAAAATCACATTGCAACACACTACCCATGTAAGCAGGTTTAGATCCAGAAGTGTGAAAAGGGGGAGGGTAAACCCTAAATGATGTATCATGTTAATGCATGAAATAATTGCCTCTTTCCATTTACCAACATGACCAAACAAAAAAAACCAAAATCAAGATCTGCTACTGGTAATTATTTACTGTTTATGCCAATGATTACATAAATGAATTGCAATTACTATTCAAATAAGTGTATATGAAAATCATGTACATGACAAATACCATGCCGTTAATATGAAATGATTAAATTTAATGAAGCTGTTAAGTATTAAACATCAAGCAATATCAACTTTAAATGGACTTCAGAACTATATTGTGGTGAATAGTGGAGTTTTGATTGATTGATTGTTGGTTGCTTAACGTCCAGTGGCAAATATTTCATGCATATTCAGGACGAGAACAAATTAACAATAAATACAATAGGTAGGTTCTGTAATGTAGGCCGTCCTAGGAGAAGGTCGGGGAAATTTAGACTGCCACTGGAAAATGAGGGCAAATTGGATAGGGACAGCAATTTTGCCTTGCAACAGGTCACCTACGGACCCCTCAAAGAGTTGTTGCAAGGGTTCTTAACGTGCAGAGAGCCTGGCACTCTCTCTACACGAGGCATCGGATTTAACGTCCCCATTCTTACTGGACGTGGCTGCGTACTTGTACATCCCGCACAGCCAAACGGACGCCCAAATTTGGCAAGGGTCTACTACCGGTCGGAAGAAGACCTGTAGTGACCATATTTCTATTCCCCAGTCACTTTTCGGGACTAATGGAGTTTTGAAAATTTGTAATCTTCAAAAAATATTTGAATCGGTCAGTATTGTGAAAAATATGGCAGCTAATTATGGTCGTGTCCTGAGACCGAAATCTAACGATTGTCACCAGTTTGTAAACAATCAACAAAGAAGCATGGATATTCAGGTAAGCACGTGTATAACAGGTACAATAAGATACAGTTAATCTTGATGACGGAGCGATGTTTACGTTTGGTTTTCCATTTGCACTTGTGTATTAAGTTCACCGGATTTTTACGAGAAAGTTCATGCTGAGGTAACTGCATATGGAAAACATGTCGGCGAATTATTTGCTGGAAGCAAGCAATTAAAAAAGAGTAAACTTCTTCTAAATTTGGACAAATTATAGAACTTTCTTGAGAAAAAAGTATATGTACATTAGTTTTTATATTAAAAACTAGCCATTTAGTTATAAAAAAACATATGCATATTTTAATTTGAAGTTTCATATGACTTTAAACCTGGAGTATGAAAATCTTTGCATATTGTTTATCATTACAACAATATACCAATAATTAGTGTCATAAACGAACATTTAAATTTGAACTAATATTTGTGGTTATTACGCCATCTGCAAAAGCAATAAGAAAAAAATATTTCACATATCTTCAACCCAGATGATATACACTCCAAATTGCATGTTGGCATTATGGTTGTTGATTCATTTTATTTCCTTATCTGACTACTGTCTAACAAAAGACCTTAGACTTAACATAAAATTGTCCATACCGTAAATTGGGAAATTTTGGCGGTTTTCTCTGGAAAGGCATGTGTTTTATTTTGGTGAGTGTAATTTTGGTGCTTCGTCCAATTGATGTGTTAAATTTTGGAACAAATTATTCCGTATCTCGGGGTTCAAAGCTGAGAGAAAATATGAAGATAAAATTTAAAACATTACAATCACTTTTTAAATAGATTATTTATCTTTTTTTTAAATTTTAATCATTATCTCTATTGCAGTACATGTTAATCTATTGACGATTAAGGATCTAAATTTTAATCCTTATACCTCCGGCAGTACATGTTAATCAATTGAAGATAAAGGGTTACAAGGAGTTTTGATATTCTAATTACTAATAACGGCGTCTAATCAGTAATAGCCTGGCACATTTATGACATGTGAGAATAAAAATGTGTATTGTGTTTTCTTAACAATTTCAGAAATTGACAATTAAGTAGAAAAAATAAAGTGTTGTTGTCAAATTATACCTAGTATTTATTTGCAGATTTGACCTTGTATAGAATTGTAGGAAATATACGGACGATATAATACCATGAAATATTTTCCAATAATTAGCATTACGATATTATCATACAGATACGCGATTTCGGTGTTTCATTTTTTAGTGTTAGCTTTATTTTCGTGTGTTTAATTTTGGCACTTTCACTTCAGGCACCAATTAAACCAAAATTTAACTACAACCAAAATAACCCAATTTACGGTATTTTGAGTTAGAGCTGATGAAGTTTTCTATAATTTTGATATAATTTGTTCCAAAAGTAGTACACCACACTGTACAAATATTATTGAAAAAGCGCAGATGGGATTTTTTAAATTCAATTTTTTTCCTGCCAACCCTTAAATCAATTTTCCATGGCATTGTATACCTCATTCAGAATGCTAGGGACTACTGTCAGTTTAATCCATCTTATAGGAAAATTTGTTGGTTTAGTTGATTTATTGATTGATTGGAAGACGGAGTGCCCGGAGAAAACCACTGACCTTCGATAGGAAAACTAGGCTATTAAGATTGGAGTCGAGTGCACGGGTGCACGATCGGGGTTCGAACTTTAAACCTCGGGGTTGACTGGCTAGTGATTACAGTAGTAGAACTACTTAGACAACTTGACCACCGAGGCCCCTTTTGGTTTAGTCGATTGCGATGTGCTTTATACATACAGCCAACATATGAAGCATAAGTTCATTGGAATACTTTTATATCTGTAATGAATTAAAGAATTACAGAATTTTTTGGTGGAAAATACATGTTACATTGCTCAATATGTTTTTTTTTTTGCCAGACCCATACTTTTATTTGGAGAAGTCATAAAACATTTCCTATTGGATAAAAAAAATAAACCTTACAGAGTATATAGTGGTTAATGGAGAAACCCTAAGTGTTTAATAAGATAAGACATATAGAATATAATATCATTTATCTTTCATTTTCTTTTGCAGTCATGCAATTAAACATCTGGCATCTTCCCAGTCGTTTCAGGAAAGTTAGAGGGCAACATTTTTCTCTCACAACAACTTGATGAGCAGAAATACACATCTGCATGAAAGCTGTTGGGGATAAGCTCAAGACAGGATGGCCCTGGGCTTAACATCTTAGATTCTGTTTTATATAAACTTATGGTTGGACAAGATTCATATTTAAATGAGTTAAATTTTGAGCTCATTACAAGACCAGGAAGCCAGGACTTTTCTCCAGCAGTTATATATGATAACAGTTTATAGAATAAGTAGAATAGAGAGGTAAGCATAGTGTAGGTATCACCAACCTATCAGCATACAAGACTACTGGAAAATTCACGGTTGAACAGGAATGATTTTAACTGATATCTGCGTCTGTGATGTCTCATACCAGTTATACTTTTTTCTGAATCTACAGTTAATGGGAAATAGGTCTCGTCCATATTCCAATTTTTTTCTGGACTATTCATTAGTTAATGCTTTAATAGAGTTTTTTTTAAAGCATTAAAATATGACCCCACATTTTCTTGGTTCATTTAGACCCCAAGGGTGACTGGGGTATAGAAGTATGGTCACCATTGGTCTTCCTCCGACCGGCAGTAAAACCCGTGCTCAAGTGGGGCGTCCGTTTGGCTGTGCGGGATGTACAAATTTGCAGCCACGTCCGGTCAGAATGGGGACGTTAAATCCGATGCCTCGTGTAAAGAGAGTGCCACGCTCTTTGCACGATAAGAACCCTTGCAACAACTCTTTGAGGGGTCCGTAGGTGACCTGTTGCAAGGCTAAATTTCTGTCCCTATCCAATATTCCCTCATTTCCCGTGGCAGTCTAAATTTCTCCGACCTTAATCCCTTAATCTATTACAGATCCTACCTATTGTATTTATTGTGAACTTGTTCTCGTCCTGAATATGCATCAAATATTTGCCACTGGACGTTAAGCAACCAACAATCAATCAATCAATCTTGGTTCATTTGCTTATGGCGGATAGTTTCTGAGAGTTAATGTATCAGGAAACCTCTTTTTTGTGAAGTCTCCACCACCTGTCAGATGGGATCTTGTTTTTAAAAAAGATCCCTCTTTTCTGAGTTAGCTGTCCAGCATATCTAAGGTAGTTTTTTTTTTCAAACCAAATACCTAGGGATGCTCGTTTTACAGCGTACTCAAAAAGTTTTCCCTCGTCCTCTTTGTCAAACATCGGTTTCTTTCCGTCTTCAGCACCACTTTTTTCCGTAATAACTCCAATAGATTCTATTATTTCAAGATATGCACTTTATAAAATTACATTCAGTTTATCAATATGCTTTTCAACACGTGTCTGATAGAATCCTGGAGATTATCTATTGCAGGTTTCAAGGTTTTATTGATATCTGCATTGACATCATTGTTGGTCTTTGGTCCTACGTTTCCATTAAAATGCACGGATAATATTCCAGATTTACTTAGGTTGAAAATACCTTCATCAGTGCATAAAACTCGTATACGTTTGATTTGTTACCAATATCCAAGTAAATTTAGCTTGTATTCGATGTTCAAAAATACCTTCATCAAAAAGATAGTGGCTAGTTCTGTTTGAGGAAATAGTTTTATCAAAGATTGTTCTGTGCATGTAAGTTGTTTTAAAATATAAATCAGAATTATGACATAACGTACAGAGCATCATTTAGAGTGTTTTTGATTGTTATTAATTTCAAATATTGAAGTAGAAACAATTAGTTTTTTTTATTATTTTATCAAATATTTTCACACAGGTTTGTTTTTTTCTCCAATTGTTACAATTCAACCACTTTTTTACTGTTTTTATTTTAGAAAGTAAACAATAATATCCATTGAAAATAGTCCTTTAAATTAATTTTACAGTAAATAATATAAACAAGTCCGTCATAATGTAACCTTTTATAAACCTTTTATCTGTGTGTTATATTGTTGTTTTTGTTTTGTGGTACATGTTTTTTTTTATTTTCATGATTAGAAGCTATTTTTTTTTGTAAGTACATTTTTTAATTAATGAATAAAACAGTACCTGGGTGTATATATTTTTTTATGATTAGTTTAGTTAGTATCATATGATATTATGTTTCGTTATGGATGATTCAGTACCCGGTGTAGTTTGTGTGTTTTTTAAATAGGTTGAACTGATGGCAGTAAGCTACCACCAACAATTTGGAAACTGTATAGAATATGAATGTAATTGGCAAAACAAAGAGGATGAAAATTCAGGTCTCATAGATGAAGTTCAAATTCAAATCAAAAGATATGTCAGAAAGTACTAAATCAAAATTATTCACAATCAAAATATATTCAAACACTCACAGTTCAAGGCAATTATTAAGAGCAGTGGTGTAAAAAGAACAAAGTTGGATGAATGAATTGATGTACCTTCAAATGAACAAGATGAACTGGGAAAACATCAAAAGAATGGGGAAGACCTGAATGATACTACCCTTCTATAATTACCTGTACAATCTTAAACAATTACAAAAAATCCAGATAACAGATTGTCAGTATCTAAAACTAGAGGCTCTCAAGAGCCTGTGTCGCTCACCCGACTCTACCTGGGATTTTGAAATAATATTAAAAAATGTAAAAATTGTAACAGATACTTATAATGATGTTTTAGGCCAAATTTGGTTTAATATTGTAATGTTTGGTTTCATTTCATTCAGTAGTTCTTTTAAAGAAAACATTTGTATGTATTTTCCATAGGGTCCCATGTTAAACTAAGTCCCCAGGTGGCGGCCATCTTGGATAATGGATCAGCTACAAAGTAACAACACTTGGTCAGCACCTCATAAGGAACATTCATGCTATGTTTGGTTCCATTCCATTCAGTGGTTCATTAGAAGAAGTTGAAAATGTAAAAAGTTTAGGACGACGGACGCCAAGTGATGACATCAAAACACCAGTCTACAGATCGTTTACAAATATATTTTGACACTTTTTTACCATTTTACGTCAAACATTTATATGTAATTTACTTTAAATATACATCGTAGCTTTTTTTATAAGATCTTTATTCAATGGGAAGGTCGTAGAGCTTGGGGTATGGGCAGATCATCTCGCTGCGTGTAAACAATGTGGTCTTCCACTCTCTTTACAAAATTGTTTAAACATAATAACGTGTGGCCTGGCTGCTGTCTTGAAAGTGTTATGTGTCAACCAAAGTTGTAAAAACATCAATACTATACCAACAGGAAACAGCACAACAGAATATGGGATGTAAATACAAAGGTAGCAACAGGTTTATATAATCATTGCATCCATTCAAAAATGTCTTACTTTATTAATTCTTCATTAGTTGAACAAAATTAAATAAGTCTATAAATTGATAATTAGTCTGAAAGAAAATACATATGTGCGTTTCTTGTTCACCTGTAGCTACATGTACAATCCCTATTTTAATCTCTCAAATATGTCTAACATATAATATATTATGGATATATTTGATTAAGCATGTAGTGATTGTTAAACTTCATATCTGATATCTCATCCCAATTCCCTCAATCACGTTTTTTTTCCTTAAAAAGATATTCTGATCCCATATAAAAAATGATTTAAAAAATATTGTGGTCAAGCAGGTGACAAATTTTTTTTTAGCAATCTCGATTTCCCCTAACCTTATACATGTAACATATAGTGTTAAATTTTGATACAAATAATTTGATTGAAAACTAAAAAAAAAGTTTACGCTTTTGTGTGGAAAAAAATTCCCGACTCAGACAAACAGCCATAACCCCCTTTGAAGTGAATTGGTTGCTTCCTTAGCAAAGACTTATTTATACTGTAAATTCAGAAATTATTGTGAGGTTTTTATTATAGCGAAAAATGTGACAGATTAGTAAATAATTTAAACTTGCATTTAGAAATATTTTATATGAATTAAAACAGGATTTTTGTCAAAATCGTGAGAATTAAAATACCATTTAAGACTTAAATAACAAAATTGCAATAACGAATGATCGAAATAATTTCTGAATTTACATTAGTTTAAAGTACATTTTACAAAATAAAATGCCTTCAGATACATGTACATGTACATACATAAATATGGGGCTTCAGTCTAAGAGAAAATATTACAATTACTGAAATGGGACGGTCATGCTGATAGGTGATGGGTTTACGCTCAAGTGCGATAGTTTGATATTCTTAAATGAAAAAAAGAAGGAAATTGTGTCCAGGGTGTGTAGGAGATTTGGCGATAGACATTTTAAAAACCATAAAGTTTAATATTTCCAAGACAACAAATGGAAGTGTGGGAAGTTAAAAAAAATCAAAACCAGAACAAAACAGCTGTAGAGACGTGCCACCAGAACACACTATATCTGGAATGCACCAAGGGGACGATTGTGAAGAACCAAGTACCTCCGACATTCAATAACCTTTGGCTCATACGCAATCTATGATGGAAGTGAACGCAAGTTCAAAGATCATTTACGAAGCCTCAGTGGAATATATCCAGAATCTGACAATGAGGATGAAGACTTCAAATGTAACTTTAAACGATACTGCTATGGATACTGAAAATGAGAAAACATTCACGAACGCCAAGAGAAAACAGCAGACAGACTTTGATGCAGCAAAAACAGTTGCAATAAATTTTGTCCATTTGTAGTTTCTTTGCTGTTGGCAATATTTTTATACAATTCCTGATTCAGCCTTAATAAACATTTTGTCGTTTTTATCCACAGCATATCAACACCGTTCTGCTGAAAATATTGTTCTTATGGGTGTTGCATCTATATTTCTCTGATCAGTTGTAACACTAACAATAACAGTGATGATCAAATAGAAGCAATCGATAATACTTTAAGTACAATAGACAGTTTTCCATCTGATACGCAAACTGCTTCAAAAGAGACGCAAACCGGTGGTCCAAATGTTAACACAAATATATTGGTTGCTGCTTTTAACACTATGTTACAATGCGTGAATAACCTGCATACATGCATCGATTCCCTGATGACAGAGAAGCTGTAGGATACTTACAAACCGTATAATCTACATCAAACGGTACAATTCCAGTAATACCGCACCGTCGATACAAAACACATCGGATGCGTTACCTCATGAATTTTATAGAACAGGAGATAGTTATGATGAACTTCCCAATGTCGACATAGATTCTACATGCGTTCCAGATAACAAATGAAACACGATAAGGACATTTACTTAGCTTCTCTCCTTATTCCTTGTTCCATTTACAAATATTGTTTCATTCTTAAAAAAAATTGAATTTATTATAAAATATAAAAATGTTATTATATGTAAATCGATTTTAATTTTTTATCACGTTATCTTACTGTTGATTTTTATTTGTAAATTATCAATTTGCTTTAGTCTATAATTTTAGTTTATCGAAGGACATTTAGTCTGATTTTAAAAATATGTTTTAAATTGTAAAATTATTCGAACTAGCTCTCGCCGCGATATAGCCTTTTTGTGCTAATGCGGCGTAAAGCAACCAACAATCAATCAATCCTTGTTTCGAGGGTCCTCAAGATACATCACAATCCATTTTCATGCAGAAACCAACTACAGACTCAAACAAACATATAAGTAAACAACTCAATGGCCGATTTACAGCTTTCGCTGAATGATTTTTGTCGTCAGCATCTGTTATTGCAAGAGAAGACGAAGCTCTAATATTTACAGACCTAGAAACTGTCTTTAAAAGATGGAACCTTTCAACCTAGATTATCGCAATACCTGCATTATTCAACCCTCACCCATATTTTGTAAAATTAGGAACAGACTCATCATGTGATGCTATACACAAGGAACACTCCTGCACTGTAATTGAAGAGGTAAAGGACCAGATTATTGAAGTTATGGAAGTCAGTGGTGAGTTTAACGCCAATGGCAACTCTTGTCAGACGGAAGAGACGTTCCAATCTTATGAGATTAAAGCCGAGATGAATGTATTAAAAGGAAGTCACCAGACTGAATAGGTTTAGAAGTTACATTGCCCGTTTGGAGCACAGATTAAAGGCTTGAGAAGAGAATATCAAGTCGACTGAAAGGAAACTGGAGGGGAGAAGAGAAAAGAACTTCAAATACCCCATTTATTGTACAAAACATCTAAAATCTCGGAGATAGAATTTGAATGGTAGAACAAGAGCAACATCAAGCCCAAGAAGCAACTTGCCTGCAAGTGGAACACCAATTCATTAAAATACCAGTAATCAGAGAAACACAGCCTCAACATCAGCATTCATAACATCTATATTGCCGCCATCAGGACCACCGCCAGCACCATCAGTACCAACTGGAACCGCGTCAACCAGCGTAATTCAAGAAGCACCAAAACCCAGTACCCCAAGGGTGACTGGGGTATAGAAGTATGGTCACCATTGGTCTTCCTCCGACCGGCAGTAAAACCCTTGCTAAAGTGGGGCGTCCGTTTGGCTGTGCGGGATGTACAAATTTGCAGCCACGTCCGGTCGGAATGGGGACGTTAAATCCGATGCCTCGTGTAAAGAGAGTGTCACGCTCTTTGCACGTTAAGAACCCTTGCAACAACTCTTTGAGGGGTCCGTAGGTGACCTGTTGCAAGGCTAAATTTCTGTCCCTATCCAATATACCCTCATTTCCCGTGGCAGTCTAAATTTCTCCGACCTTAATCCCGGACGCCCCTATTACAGAACCTACCTATTGTATTTATTGTTAATTTGTTCTCGTCCTGAATATGCATGAAATATTTGCCACTGGACGTTAAGCAACCAACAATCAATCAATCAATCCAAAACCCAGTAAACTACCGACATGGCAGTATCCCAAAATTCAATCCACAATTTTTAGAAGGAAAAGCTCAACAATGGTTCTTAAACGTCACTGAACTAGTGGTCACCCTTAATAGACTAAAAGAATTTTATGTACAAGATTCAAACCAACACATCTAACTGTTAAGATGCTTCAGGCTGAACAAGAAAAGTCAGTGTCGATGATTATATTCACCGTGTGATGCAACTGTGTGCAGATGCAAACCTGCAAGATATCCTACTGATGACAAAAGCCATAAAAGGTATTAATGCTGCTACTGGTAGGATTGGCATGCCTCAAAGTTCTATCAACATCGAAGATTTAAGAGTAGAAGCAGAAACTACCCTCAGAGTAACAAGTGAATGTAAAAGAATTGAAACCAAAATTTGGAAGTTAGTTCGTACACACCTACAAATGGAACGCTACTTCAGAATTTATAAAAAAATAAAAAATTGTTCAAGGTTTGTTTCATTAATATTGGCGAGTATGATATTGATAATGCGCTTGCGAGTAAATTTTGTAATATGGCATATTATAGTCATGATACAATCTACAAAGTATCTGAAAATGACCCCAAAAAACCCAATTTATCTTAGTTTTTATATAAAGCCTACAAAAGGTCATTTTTTTTCAGATTTAAATCTGGTCTCAGAACATTGGGTGTGTTAGAGAATATTGGGGGTCTCAGGAAGTTGTTTTATATGAGAACAAAGCAATAAACAGGGACACCTTTGAGAAGTTTTTCAGCTATTGTGTTTCAGAGGAAGGGAGCAACGACCACCAAACTGAGACAGCAATTGTGGCTTTGTGGCGTGACTTCTTGAACGACATTGAAGGCAAGTTTGTAATGATTTCAAATTAGTGCATTCAATCCGGAACTATTTAGACTTTGATGCTATAGAACATAATTGACAGTTGACGGATACAGGCTCTCTTGAGCCTCTAGTTAGTGTTGCAGACAGTAGTTTTTTTTTCGAAAAATATTTTTCCTGAAACCGCATTTAGTCCATACTAATTGGAGGAAAATGAAAATTTCAAACTCTAAAACCATTTGAAAATAATTAACTGCGTCACATAAAAATTGTTGGTAACAGCTACTTTAAGACAGACTTTGCACCACGATCAAGATGGAGAACAGTAGCTGACATGACAGGGCATAGATTCAAGAAAATATAAAATGTCATTAAATGTACTGGCACAATTTGTTATGTTAGTCCTTGTGTTTTTCCGAGTATACTTTCATGAACGGAGAAAGTCGTTTACAGCTGTCCAAGTCAAGTTGAAAACAAAACTATCCTTTTTAGTGTATAGCATTATCTCGATTATTTTTGGAACCTCAGTTAATAAAAAACAATTATTTGAAGAAATTAGCAGTTAACATATGTTGTTTAACTGTTATTTTGGAACTTTGTGTTACTAACAAATTGGTGTCCTCAGTTAAATCAGAAGGAGGTACCACAACTGTTTGATCAATCTTCTGGGATACTCCAACAGTTTCTTCTCTTTTAATCATAGCAAAATTTCATTTTGTCTTTCATAAATCTTTATTAGTAAATCTCTTGTACCTGCAACAACAAAATAGGTTTCAAATTTTGCATATTGTGCAAAACCGTTCTTCAATTTTTCATGGTCGAAAAATCCTATTTTGTGTTTTTGAAATATGATTAAAATATAATGTATGCGGATATTTTCTCTCTTTTTTTTTATTTTGAAATTCGACATTGAACTACTAGTTTTTTATATGGTCTAAAATGCAACATCTAAGTACATTACTCTAATCGACATTGAACTACTAGTTTTTATATGGTCTAAAATGTAACATCTAAGTACATTACTTTAATCAGCCTATTAGTACTGCAACTGACCTAAAAAAAAAAAGACGCTAAGTTAACGAGTTTAATGTTCCGAAATAGCACACGGCTGCATATTCTTTTAAATAATAGAATAATATCTATATTTTAATTTCCGTCTGGTCGTTAAAAGTTTGGTTGGTCACATTTTTGTATTTTAGCCCTTTAATGGGGTAGCTCTCAATTTACGGTTTTGGGTAATCACCTTAAAATCCAAAAAAACTATAAAAAAAATCCGGCACTTTTCGTTATATTTCAGATGCATACATCATCATAAATATCCCGAGTAAAACTTTCAAACTTAAAATTGGCTGTTTTTCAAATGGAAATTTTACGCATTTTTCTTGAAAAACGAGAAAACATATGATTAACAGTATTTAAAATTTGAGAGGACAAACATATTATTGCGATACTGCATGCCATTTTTTTTGCGCAAATTCCAAACAATTAACTCAACAAAATATACAACAAATATACAACAAATATTAATACATTCTCACAATATCCATTAACAATTAAAGATTTACCTAGAAAACATTTCAAGATATGAAAAACCAATCATTTTAGGAGCAAAATGATTGACCACAGGATGAAATCCCTCAAGTTCTGATGTTTGTTGTCCAGATGACAGCATGGTATTGTCTTTCTTCAAATTAATTGGAAGATAGTTACATAAAAGAAGAATACTATAAAGAAAATATAAGGGGAATGGCGAAAAAAATATATATATACAACTGTTTTTCTAACATGTGGCAAAATGAAGGGTATTTTGCTAATTTGCATAACGGCCATTTTGCTTTATCATGACGACAGCCATTACAATAGGATTATATATGCCCCTTAAATAAAAATGCTAATATGCCAATTCCTATATCGAATCAACAATTTGTCCGCATATAGGTGAATTGTACATGTTTTTAGGCTTCTGTCCGTGTACAAATGATCATTTCGGGGCCTTTTATAGCTGGCTATGCGGTATGTGCTTTGCTCATTGTTGAAGGCCGTACGGTGACCTATAGTTGTTAATTTCTGTGTCATTTTGGTCTCTTGTGGACAGTTGTCTCATTGGCAATCATACCGCATCTTCTTTTTTATATTTTCTACTTTGAAATCATTCGGCCTTTTTAGTTTAAAAATCGTAAGCGTAACCAGGTGGTAACCATAGTATAATTGCTATATAGAATGACGAAAAAATCGTAAAAAAACAAGATTCAAAACACAAATTAAGATGCAAGAAAATGTTGTTCATGATTTGTCCGCATATAGGGAAACACCTTGTAGGTTGAAATTTAAAGTTAAATAACTTTTTACTTACCTGCTATCTTAAGTTTTCGGCCAATATTCTTTTAAAAACATGATGGTTCCAACCTTTCCATTTCACAAAAAGTCAAATTTTAAGCATTTTCCCTTAGAATAACACAACATTTTTGTAAATATCCGCAAAAGAAAGTTTTCAAAGACAAGTTACTTTTAAACCATGACGGAAAAGGACTGGATTATCCGCAAATTGATATAATTTATATTTTCAATCTTAAACTAAGGGAAGTAATTAAATCAAAAGGGCCAAAGTCACGTGGTGCAAATCATATGAATAAAGTACCTTTGATTTTGCCATATGAAAGTTTTTTTTCTGTAAAATAAATTACTAAGTCTTTAGTATTCCTTTTCTTATAAAATATATTTATTTACATTTATTACTCATAAAGGTTATACTGATTATTATAAGTTGCAAAGTTAATATGACGACCCTCTCAAAAGACAATCTAAGCTATTAATTTGAACATATTGAAAGGAAAACAGATGTAAATTTTTAATACAGACATGACCAACTTCCAGTATGTTAAATACAAAAAAAAATAATCTTTTGAGTTATTAACATCAATTCTCTATAAGGATCAACCAAAAGCTGGTCACTTGAAAAAATAATATGACTGGAAAAAGGATTTTTTAGTACAAGCTTGTTGTGTTATAACTAGAAAAAAACAAGAAATGTTGATTCTATTGCAAATTCTTTATTGTTGCTATGGACAGGGCTTTCCCTAGCAACCATGACTCAGAATAAACTCGAAACTGACATTCTAAATATAGTTTAACTCAGATTTTAATGCAATCAAGGTTAATTTCAAAACATCATTGAAGAATAACATAATATGCTTAATAAAAAACATTAAGATACTTTGCAATATGTGATATCTTATTTGAGTATGCATGGTGCAAAGTTTAGTCCTAAAGATTATGTTGAATTTAGCTCAAATTGCTCAAGTTTGGACCCTCAAAACTTTTTTTTGCAGAAATGTAGACCATAAATGACTTTAAGCTAACTTAGAGCTAACTTTGGTCTATACATCTATGAATAAAAACTTTCGGGGCATTAAACAGATTATTTAGGAATATGTTGTAAAAAAAGGTATACCACCCCCCTTTTTTTCACAAAAACATGAATTTACTATCAACATAAAAAGCTTTTGGCACATTTATAAGCAATTCTTCAAATATTACTCCATGGTACTGATGGGATTGATCTAATGGTATAATAATTGTATAAGTTTATGACCCTGATGTATTGTTATTTAAATTTACTCTCCGATCTCCTCCAAATTTGTTTTTATTGACTATGCACTTAATCAAATTTCAAATACATGACTCATTGAAATTTATTCTCCAATACTACTATTCCATACATTCAGTATTTATTTCAGTTATATAATAATATATATGTGTGTGTATACATGATCCAAAAAATGAGGCCAAGGTCAGATAAACCAAACCAGAAATACATGCATTCCATACACCAAATATTTATGTTTCCCCATCTTTGAATTCAAATTTAAAAACTATTAATTTGAGATAAAAGTAACTCCATAACAATAGAAATCTGATTTCTAAACTTAAAACTTTTAAAATCTGTCTTAAACTGTGATTTATAGTACAAAAAGACCTTACATTAATTTTTATAAGTGTTTTATCTATGATGTTGATAAAGAATACAGGGTAGCTAAATATTTACATTGTCCACCTCAACATCAAAATTGATGGTTTTTACCCAAAATATTGTGTATTGAAGATCTTATATTAGAGTATACAAAAAATAACAATAAATTGTCTCAAAATAAAAAAAAATTATTTGTAATAAGACTCACTTCCATACAGGATAGAATTACTAGGAAAAGCCATGTAATCTACCAAGCCTTGTTCAAATTTTATATTTCAAGACAGATATAGGATCCTCTTTCTTTCCAGTTGTTTCTCCTATGTTAAGTTTTCATCTAAATACAGTTTTTGCTCCTTGCTAAATAAAGTTGGTGGTTTTCTGGTCTTCAAAGCCCAACCCTCTGGAATATTTTCTTTACCAACAACAGTTTCAGATGACAAAAAATACGTTTTCTCGACCTTACTTGTGACTTTTGTTAAGTACATTTGTTGTCATGTCAAGAGTAGGCTCATTTTTCAACTTGAATTTAGAGTTTCCAATTAAAAGATGGTCGTCCAAATTTTTATGTTTGATAAAACTTTTGACACACCCATTCAACAGGGCAACACAACATTCCTCCCTCATTTGGACTGTTCTCTTCATCACCAACTGCCTCCAGATTTTGATCATCCTTCTCCTCCTCCTCCTCCTCACTGAAATGTTCTTCCTCATTGTTACTTTCCCTTAAGCCCTGCCTGGCTTCAGAATATTTGAGCTTAATATCAGTAAAGTTGATGTTTTTAGAGAAATAAGTAAATTTTAGACACACTGACATTTTCATTGTACAGTCATAGATTTGATTCCATTTCATCAGCTTTCATGCAAAAAAAAAAAACAAGCAATGAAACATTCTTGTTCATTTACATACATAAGTCTAAATTGAAAACAACGTTCAAACCTACGATTGCGTTGGTAAAAACCGCAATTTTTATTGTGTGCGTGCAAAAAAATGGAGGGGTCTAAATACAGCACAAACAACATTTTCCAAAAGACCAAAAGAGTAAAAAAGTATATTTTGTTATATATAGTACAAGATTTCTATCTAATGGCGTGTTCTGAACTTAATAACTAGTTTTCCTTTTTATGCTTCAAAATGCCTACACTGAACTCTTTATTGTCACCTAAGGTTGTGAATCATGACAGAATTGCAGGTATTCCCATAAACATGATAAACTCGAGGTAAAAATATTGAGCAAAATAAAAAACTTTTATCTACCTATCTTCTATTTTGGAGGAAAATCTAAACTAATTGTCATTTTGTGTTGCCTTAGGATGTAGCACTTAATACAAACATATTACACTCAAACACACTAATCTGCTCTTTGGTCGGGTTGTTGTCTCTTTGACACATTCCCCATTTCCATTCTCATTTTATTACATTCTATATATATGTGTAATCCGTTGTTTGTTGTTGTTAATGTTGCTGTCAGCCAAAATAGTTTATTTAACGATCGAGCATAAATTTATCCTCTGTTTTGAAATGTTTCACATTTTGTAATCCACAGACCTTTGTAGCTTACTATATGGTTTTGCGCATTGTAGAAGTTTTTGTTGATGATAGAATCAACAGAACATAGTTTTAATCAATATTAGTTACCTTTTCCAATCCCATATGCTTTCAAAACTGTCAAACCATGTTGAGAATAACAAGCATTCTGTGAGTATTGCATGGCAATACATAGTCCCCTACCGGTTAAAAATTCATTATATTGGAACAAATTCTAACTTGGTCTATAACTTATCATAGTGTAAACTATATAAAAAATATCAATTCAATATCTTCAATCATTATAACAAAAAGTGTTGAAAACTGATTATTTAGGTAAATTTTCTAAGTCCAAGGAACATACCCTAACTCTGCACAAAATCATCAGACCAAAACAAAATTTGAACTTGATCTGTAACTTGTCATGATAAAACAATACACTAAATATCAAATCAATATCTTCAAGCATGAAGAAAAAAAGTGTGGAAAACTTATTTGCCGGTGGGAGTAATGGACAGACAGACAGACAGACGGAGTGCAAACCTAAAGTCCCCTTCGACTTCGTCGGTAGGGGACTAATTACTAAATGTTGTAATAGAAGGAATTGCCTTGACAGATGGTTCGAGGACATTTCCATCAATTTCAAAAATTTTATATTGGTAATTTTAATTAAATTAGCTATGGTAGTTGAATGTTTGCAATATTGGATGTTAAATCTAAATCACTAGACATTATAATATATGGCACGGGTTTTGCTAATTTTTAAAGGCCATGTACATGTATAGTGACCTATACATTGCTTTCATTTAAATCATTCACATCACTTGGATTATTCATTCACATCACTAGGATTATTTTGGGTATGCTTAGCACTGAGTGAAATATTCAATGATCCACGTAAAACGGTAAACACAAGGTGGGCATTTTCAGCACAGGATATTGGAGTAGGAAGATTAACACTATGTGTAAATTGTGTGAACATTTGAGCTATATATTTAAAATATATATATATATATAATTAAACAAATGGAATAAAATTATCATGGTTAAATTGAATGAAATGCTTGTTTGCTTTTTTTTTTTTTTGTACATTATTTAACTGTATAATGGCTTTTTTCCCTACTGATACTGATAAATTGAAGAAGGTTGAGTATATAAAACAAAGCAAAATATTCGTGTCCCATTTATGTACATGTCCCAAATTAGGGGACTATCATTTGATATTAAGAGGGATAAATAAAATTATATTTTCAATGGCAGCTTCATCATGTTGATAATAAATATCTATTAACCAAATGTTGTGCATAAAAGATGAAAATTAATATTGATACTGTAAATTAAAAGTATATATTTTATTCTCAAATTGATCGAAATTTATTTTTTGTGAACCTGACCCCTGATCATTTAATTGTCATCCTTATATAAAAATAAATTATATGTAATAACTCGTTAAACAGAGCAGGTATACCAGTCCATTGTCTATATACACCTTATCGCTATTTAATCCGAAAATTAATTCACTTAGACAACTTCCTCATTAGGTCAAGTGTTGCAAAAAACAAAGTACATCTGTAAATCAAACATTTTAAAAGTTTGATAAATAATGAACCACTTTTTTTGAAACACAAATTTAAAGTTTAAAAAAATATGCTTTGTTTATATTGTTTACAATGGTTTAAACATTTCTCTTTGACAGTTTTATGCATAATTTATTTTTTTAATACAACAGGGCCCCAGAAAGCTTCAACTCAGAGGCAAATTTAGGGGGGGGGGGAGGGGCAGGCTCGCCTTTTGTGGGAAAAATTTATTTGATTTGTTTAGCGATTCACTGAAGCATACCTGGACCAGGCCCCCTCTTATGAAAATTTCTGGATCTGTCACTGCAACTGGATGAAAAATTAAGTTGTGTAATTTCAGAACTTATTCCGATTGGTATAAATAGGCAACAAGGTGTATTGTGAATTCTGAATGAGGGTGTCTGTGGATGGGGGTTTACAGAATGGAAAAATATAAATAATAAGAGAAAAATAGACATTAAAAATAAAGAAAAGAGAATAACAAATGAAAAATGAGGTCATAAAATATAAAGAATGGAGAATAATGGGCAAAATATATAAAGAATATAGATAAATGGCCTTAAAATTAAAGAATACAGAAATGAAGGACCCCCATTGATACCCTCCTGCTAGCTGCGGAACTGTAAGGTCATTACAATAATTTTTGACAATTTGCGGACCATAGAGCTACGTATTTTCCCTATATATAAACAAAAGTTCCGGACTATGGTCCGCAAATAGTAAAAAATTAGCATAAGAACATAAGACCTACAGTTCCGCAGCAACCCTCCTGCATGTTTTGGTTTTGGATTGATGTCTCACTGACATCCTAAAAAAAATCTGTAAGTATCACACACATGAAACTTTTTCATTTCATTATCAGTTTTACATAATTTTACCTACCTGTTCCAACCGGCAAAACATATCCAGTATTTCTGTAAATGTCAAAATGATGGGAACATGTTCTTCCCTAATTTTTCTGTCTGCAGAAATAGCTGTTCTTTTGCTCCTACTTTGTTTCTTGTGTGCATTTATTAATTCTGGAAAGTCACACGATTGTTTTCTACTCCTGTTTGCTGATATTTGGTGAATTAAATTTAAATGGTTTTGACAAATGTTAGTTTCATCATGAGGATTAGAGTCACAATGACAATGTGTAAGCCCTAGTTCTGCAAAAAAGTTGTGTTTTAATCTGTTGATTGAAACTGTCCAAGTTTAAGGTTTATTCCTGGATCACAATTGATTGATGCAAGTTTCCTAAAGAAAGAGCATTCTACACTCATAATGGTTAAAAGACATTTTAGTTGACAACATAAGTAAGTTTGTCTGCCATTTGTGAAGATCTTCTCTTTCTTATTACCGAACAGTTCCAAAAAGGGGACATAACTCACTACAGTCAGTGCGGGAGTCTGTACTTTATTACCTTAGACATATATTAAAGGAGATGAGCTATGCTAATATGTTTTAAATTGTTAAAACAAATTAAAAGTGATACATTTTCTTTACATTTTGATTATTTAATAATATTTTGGTAAAAGTCTAACTAATACAATCATTGTATATAATGGTAGGGATCAATAAAATCTCTATGTAGGTGGCATTCATAGTTATTGCCCCAAAAATATTTTTGTGTGAATTTGAAGAGACAACAGCCTTTATTTCATTTTTCATAATGATATGTTTGGGAAATTCTGCTTTTTGAAAAAATAACATGCTCAAAATGGCCCAAAATCGGGTACTTTTTCAGTAAAAATACTATTTTTTACCACACTTAAATCTATAAAATAGATTTAAATTTTATCAATATGTGGTATTAATGATTTTTTACACCTGTATTATCCTTAACACAACTGCTGCAGTAGAATTTATTGTATCAATTTGTCTAAATTTCTTTCAATAAACGATCACTTGCTGAAATACACAAAAATGCCTATATAATCCAAGGACAGCCTTGTTTCCATGGCAACCAGACCATGGCGATAAAAATGTTGGTCTGTTTTATGTTTTCATGGTCCATTCCTTTAATTTGAACCCAAAAAATATATCTTTAAAAAAAATAGTTTGGCCATCAATTTCTATATTTGGGTCATCCTTACAGGTTCGGCTATACATTTACCTGGATGGACCCGGTTCGATCAATCGGCTATACATTTACCTGGTTTTAAGCGGACGAACGTTGGAAATAGATTGCCACTTTGCTAATACCAAGTCTTCATTTAGGTTTGCAGATGAAGCATGCTTTTGATCGATGGAGACACATCCGAGCAATCCTTTACCTTTGATATGAAAATATATTTTTCTTCATTCCTGCAATTCAAAAATTGCATTTAGAATTGTAGATTTCTTAACACGGTTAATGCTTGCTAATTAATTCTCATTATTTTATCAAAAGGTCCCATTTGGTGTACATAATAGTGAGACAACATTCAACTAGAAACCAAAGAACTTGGCAACTGCCACTTACTGTAAACCTTCAACAGTGAGCAAAACCCATACTATGTCATTGTGTTAAACCACTTATTTTTCAATGTCAAAGTATTATTCAAGAAAATTATTGAAAAATATTTAGTTGTTTTTTTATTTGAATGCGTCAATGAAAACATCAAACATCAATTTGTTTTACCTTTAGCTACATGCCATACATCAAATGCATGTGTGGTATTTTCCATTTTCTCTCTAACCTTTTCTTTATAATTTGGACATGTCTATCTGACACGAGAGTTTTGAACTTGATGTTATGGTGCTTAAAGAATTCCACACTCCTCTGAAGCCCGCTTTCTCCATACGACAACTGCTTTTGATCGCATTGCTCTGTAAGGTTAAACCAATTCAAATATAGATAAATTTCCAACAAAAAAATAATACCTAAAATTGAAATGTCAAAAATATGCGTTATCCTACTTTTAAAATTTTTTGTATATAAATACAATGTTAATAGCAGGCCTATGAGTCACTGACAAATTCGAAACTGTCACTTCTCGACACTTGTGCATTGTCTTCAGTTCTTGGTGTGTTCTATGATTACTGCACATCCTTGTCTGCGGAATGTTGAAGTGCTCCTCGTGTTGATGGCACCGGTTCATGTGGTCTCTGTTTGCCTTTTTTAAGTCTCTTGGTTGGGCCTGGCTACCCTTTTCGGAGCATTACAAGGCCATTGAAAGTCTTGAGAAAAAACGTTATTAATTATGAATAACCCGTCAGTTTTCCAATGGAGCAATCATCTTCAGATATATTCATGCACCACAATCACTGAGATCTTGACAGTCACTCATCTCGACATGTATTCATACACCAAAATCTCAGATATCTTGACAGTCACTCATCTTGAGATATATCCATACACAACACGCACTGAAATCTTGACAGTCACTCATCTCCACATGTATTCAGACACCACAAGCACAAAGATCTTGACAGTCATTCATCTTGAGATATTTTCATACACCATAAGCACCGATATCTTGTGATACATCCATATACCACAAGCACAGAAATCGTGACAGTCACTCATATTGAGATATCATATATGATTGAGAGACCAGTGAAACAACCAGAAGTGAAAGGACCATGGTCCCTGCCTGAAACGTGAATTTTATCTTGGTATTTGTTATGCAGAAAGTATCGCTGTGGAAACAACACCACCATCATTAACAGAAATACCTCATCAACAGTTTCAATCTATTGACAATGATGGTTACCAGGAGGGATTAAATCAATACATCAATTTAATTCAGAAAACATACAATCAAACTGATAGAAGCAAAATAGAAACCCTGACAAGAGGTCAATCTGCTAATGAAGAATGGTTTCGTCAAAGAATAGGGGCAACAACAGCAAGTAAGGTTGTCATTGTACTAGGTAAAAAGATGAATCAAAATAATTTTTTGATGGAAAATACCAACAAATTGATCTTTCAAGAGTAAAACCCATTCAGTGGGGTCTGAAACATGAAATTACTGCTTTGAAACAAGTGACAAAATTATATCAGGCGACACATACAAATCTTCAAATTGTTCAACCAGGTATATTCATATCTTAGAGCGTCTCCTGATGCAATAATGACATGTGATTGCCACGGTACAACTGTGATTGAAATCAAATGTCCATATTCCTGCAGATATCTGACTCCAACTTGCTTTATGTCAGAAAAAAAATTACATATCTTGGCATGGAGAAGGAAAACATGAATTTGGTTAAGGGTCACCAGCACGGTTACTATGAACAAATACGAACACAGTTAAAAGTTTGTAAAGAGAATAATGCAAAATTAGTTATTTGGACAACAAAAGGATTGCTAACGATAGATGTTCCATTTGATGAAAAATATTGGACAACCATTATGTTACCAGCAATAAGAAGTTTCTTCAAGATGCATATAGCACCTGAAATTTTAACAGGCAGGCTAAACATTCTTTAAACTCTCAGGACAATTTCAAAGACAAAGAGAAGTCTGACAGCAGTGAAGTTTCTACAAATGAATCTTTCTCAGGTAAGTACATTTTCTGTGCTCTTTCCTTACTTTATCTGCATTTGAACTTAAAGTAGGCCCTCTTGCAAGTGTTTGCCATCACTTTGTGTTTGGCACAAATTACCTTCGTTGAAATTCCTCTCTGAAACAGACTGAGGATTTATAGTAACGAAATTTGTACTTGGCATAATTCCTTATTTTTTTTTTTGCAGAAATTGTGACAAGAAAGGATTATTTTAACATTTTTTTTTATTCTACATCAAATAACATTATTTGTCTTTCCAAAATGACAATATTCAATTTCCCATTTAAATCCATTTTTTTTTTTAATTGTTTTACATTTATCATGCAGGTATGTTTTTTTTCTACATAATATAGGCTGTTAATTTTCTCGTTTGAATTGTTTTACATTTGTCATTTCGGAGCCTTTAATAGCTGATTATGCGGTATGGGCTTTACTCATTGTTGAAGGCCGTACGGTGACCTATAGTTGTTAATTTCTGTGTCATTTGGTCTCTAGTGGAGAGTTGTCATGTTGGCAATCATACCACATCTTATTGTTAATATTTGCTCATTATTTGAGGTTATATCTGAAAACTTTTGTGTCATTAGGTCTCTAGTTGTCTCGTTGTCAATCATACCTCATCTGCTTATTTTTATTTTATTTGATATTTTCAAATGTTACTTCCCCCAAGGGTGACTGGGGAATAGAAGTATGGTCACCATTGGTCTTCCTCTGACCGGCAGTAAAACCCTTTCTAAAGTGGGGCGTCCGTTTGGCTGTGCGGGATGTACAAATTTGCAGCCACGTCCGGTCAGAATGGGGACGTTAAATCCGATGCCTCGTGTAAAGAGAGTGCCACGTTCTTTGCACGTTAAGAACCCTTGCAACAACTCTTTGAGGGGTCCGTACGTGACCTGTTGCAAGGCCAAATTTCTGTCCCTATCCAATATAGCCTCATTTCCCGTGGCAGTCTAAATTTCTCCGACCTTAATCCTGGAAGCCCCTATTACAGAACCTACCTATTGTATTTATTGTTAACTTGTTCTCGTCCTGAATATGCATGAAATATTTGCCACTGGACGTTAAGCAACCAACAATCAATCAATCAATCAAATGTTACTAATTAGATATGTGGGGTTCTTTGAATTGCTGAATCTAACCGTGTATTCAAATTGTGGATTTTGGGCCCCTTTTTTGAATTGGTCCACATTCAGGTCCAAAGGGTCCAAAATTAAACTTTCGTTTACAAAGGATTATGTTAATGTTTGCTTCATAAAAAAAACTCTACAAAGGATTATGTTAATGTACGTTTCATAACTATTTCATATACTTTTTAATCCGTTCTCTAGAAGAATCCCTTTCACCAGAATGGTTTTTCACCAGTTCATCATACAAGTTATAAATCTAAAGGCACTTATAAATTAGGATTTGTAATTATAACTCATTTTGTTAACTACTAAATGAATGTGACTGAATCCCTTCAATTACTTCACCATACACACCTTGTCAACTGACAACCGTTTATCATTTACCTAAATAATAACGGCTGAATCTGGCCTGGTTGATTGTTTGAAGCATATAACATTTTCTTGTTTTTCTTTTTGCAAGATTAGAACACCAATTATGGCAGTACATTCAACAGCAACTAAAATAAAAAATAATAAAACTAAGCTTAACATTCAAATTTATCCTGTAGATTGCTAAAGAAGTAAAGATTGCTTAGTTGTACAAGATCTTTATAAAAAAAAGGTAAAACACAAAAATACTGAACTTCGAAGAAGCATTTTAACACTAACTCTAAAAGGTCTGGAATATAAATGTTGTTTTGTGTCAGCTTTGCTGTTGGCAATCAATCAATCAATCCAGAAACTGCATGCGATTAAGGTTCTGGAAACAGACTCAGGCCTTTCTCTGGCCTCATTTTTTCTCTTTAATTCTTTTTTTTAATTGTTGGACAGATTTTCTTTTATATCTAGGCATGGTTCACTCTGATGGATTCTTGTTAAATGTTTATACAATTATCAATAAAATAAGAAGCTGAATTAAGTCACATCTAATAAAATTATTTAGAAAAATAACCCTATTTAAGGTTATATCTTATACAATATCGTAAAAAGTGGTTGAGTCCTGTAAAATGTTATACAATTATCAATAAAGTAAGAAGCCGATTTAAGTCAAATCTAATAAAATTATTTAGAAAAAAACCCTGAATTAAGGTGATATCTAATACATTTCTTAAAAAGAAAATGTATTGTAAAATGTAATACAATTATCAATAAAGAAAGTGACCGATTAAAGGTTGCACTTTGTAAATACAGCTGTTTCTCAAACCACGCCTCTTTGGGGGAGATCTTGAATATTCATAGAAAATTAATTTTGTTTACATACTGGTTCCAAGTTATGCTCTCTTGTGTTCCATCTCATAGAGACATACATTGGGAATGTTACCAGTAAATAAACATGTGCATATTGTTTACATTGAAATCTGTGGTAACCCTTCATTTGAGGTTGGGGTAGTTAAGAAAATTAGTGTTAGTTTATTATCCGATAAAGAAATCACGATTATCAAACAAGAAAAATGCCATAGAGTTACGATTATCATCCCGAATTTTTCAACAACAATTTTCAAAGCGCATAGACAATTCCAGTGCACCGTTACGATTCAAATATGATGTAATGGCATCGAAAAACCTTGCAGCTGAGTAACTATTGACAAAAACATGTTACATTTGAGAAAAATGACTGTAAAGATTTTACCCATATCTGCCGTCGCCATATTGGGATGGTCGTAATTCCAGTTAGGGTTATCAGTTTAATACCAGTGATGTACAGTCTTTGATGGAACTAGAAAATGAAAACCAAATTAATATTAAAATATAAAATGTCTTTCAATCATTTATCAATTACATTCAAACATTGCTAAAAAGAAATGTTATAAACATACATGACATATAAACTGAGGTATTTATTATTATCTACTAATACTATCCAGGAATATTATAACATTGGAATAATACCCTTGACAATGGCCTATCCCATTGCTATTCTTTATATATAATTCGTTATACTCTTAGATGATTTATAATCGGAACGTAAACATTAAATTGTAAATTGACGTTCTTCATGCCAAATATTATCCTGGCTCTTTCGGGACCACGCGCAGCTTTTATTATACTCCCTAAATGCCCGACGCATTGTTCCTGGGGTCTAGAACTACATTTTCAAATGTCACCTGATATGAAAAGTATTTGGTAATCATTGATGAAGACACATGCATGTATAACAATTAAATCAGTTATTCGAATGCATCCCACGTGAAATTTTTCATGCTATTTTCACGTGAACTTTACAAAAATATTGATTGATACAAAGCAGTATTCTGGCTCTAAAAACTTCACCTAAAATTCCATAGTATGTCCTATACGAGTCTTCTAATTTCAAAAACCCTTTCCCAAATACCTAATATTTTCAATGGATCACTTAATTTTCATATTTGAATGCTACAATAAACTCACCATTTTACTTTTAGTGATGGAGTCGAAGGTTTTGATGCCAAAGAGAGGGAAAATGCTTTATCAAGTCAAGTCTCAACTCTTATCATTGCAGACTTTAATATGTTGTCATATTGTTGCAACCATTTCAGCAGCTAATAAATACTGCCCAAGATGCAATGTAAGTAGATTTGATCACCATGACTATTCTCTCCCACTCATCTATGGAATATATGTAAATTGTCTCCTTCGTATTAGCCAATAAAAATCTGACATTCTTTTAAGAGTTATAATAACAACAGTTATATTATAAGTCTGTATGAGCTAATGTACGGTGGGTAAGGTTTACCTGCGAAAGAACGTTCTGTGCTGTTTATTTGGTCCTGACTGGTGCTGGTGGGTCCTGATTCTATGCATGTGGGTTTGTTTACATTATATCAGAACGGCAATAAAACAACCGTTATGTTGCTTAATTTTTCTCAAATACGCCCTAAGTACCATGCGAGGAATAGTACAACAATTTTCTACTGCAAAAGTCGTGCAAATTCGCCAAACGAAATTGTCCTGACGATGTGCTGGTGATTAGGTAAAACAATCCTGGTTCTGTGCCTTTATATTTTAGTTAACAGTGGCAAATATTCAAGATTTAAGCAGAACATATGTGTAATTGATAGATAATATACCTAGCATATATTTGGTGAATATTTCATATATGAGCAAAGTTGAGTCTATTTTGTTTAAATTTGATTTTTGAGAAAGGTGCAGGATCTTTTTGTTTAGGTGTTCTGAGCATTTTTAAACTTATGTTAACTGGTAAAGATAATGTGCTGTTAACTGTTCATGACTAATTAGCTGTTTTCTGTTTTCTTAAATTGACATTGTTGTGACCTGTTTTAAGGAAGATTTTTTTTTATCCCCTTGTTTACTTTTTTTTTTTTCAGTTTTCTGTTTTCTCATTAAAGATAATTTAAAATGCTGTTATGGGTTATCAATATTTTAATATAAATCCAGATATAAAAACTAACCAGTACTTGCTTTTTACTCTTTTTTTTTTATGTTTCAAACATTCTTTGTTATATTAACACATTCCATTAAATAAAATTCTTTTACCTTTTTAAAGAAACCATAACTTACCCTGCTTTCTTTAGAAATATTGTTTGAAAATTGATGTTATGCAAGTTTTACAATTTGGTTGAAAAATATATCTTAAACCACACTTTCTACAAGTGTTACATGTTATTGGCAGTTGTTAGATTTACCATCTTTTGTTTGATTGTATATTTACCATTTTTGACTGTTTTTGTTCTGATTGAGATTGTGACAGCTAATTTGTCGTTGTCATTATAATGGAATTTATTATCAAACCAACTTATGTTCAACATTTTTAAAAGACAAAGTCGTATTTATTCTAAAAATATGATAAATATTTTCACCAATAAAGGGCCAAAATATTGGCCTTGTGGCATTTTTCAGATAATACGTAGTCCAATTTATGGCACAGAACTCGTTAAATGAAAAACAAGAATGTATGTGATGTGGTGCTATGAATCCCCTCGTAAGTTATTGTAATGGTAAACAAAAATTGTCTGACTGGTCGGAAAAGTGCTCACACATTACAACCCATCAATGTTAAGTTACTGACCAAATGATTAAGAAATAATTCACGGAAGCCGCCAATAATTATTTCGATTCTAATAGGACAAATACGGTCATTTATAAACTGAAGCGAGGGTGGTTATGCCGTGTGTGCTGCTGTTCTTTTTTACTTCCTGTTAGATAAAGCTTAAACTTTCTAAATAGATCTGTAGCTTGCATGAATTATTTCTTAAATAACCGCTAGAAAAATGAATCTGTTTAATTCTCAAACCGAAAGGTTGCCATTTTTAATCTGCATGTTTTTCTCGTAAGGTACGGTCAAATCCAAAGATGACATTTCGTAACTAAGGAGCCGCCATGTTGACTTGCTGAAATCAGTAAATATGCGAATAATGCATTAGAATAGAAATTAAAACAACACCTACCTCAAAGAATCATTTTAATGTAATAGTATACGAATTCCAATGGTTTACGTAACGGAAAACCTTCAGCCTTAGCGTTTTCATTTGTATGACGTCATGTTTTGAAATGACTTAAATGCGCGTAAAGCATTCATGAACTTTCGTGGAATTTTATTTTATTTTGATGTGTAGATTTCTCCGATCTCTTGTGCATTAATTCTATTTGTTATGCATTCGAATAAGAATAAAAGTTCTGTTGTCTTATTTCAATTTCAGTTTTTAAAACAAAATATCGGCATAGCGTTTGTAAATAGGTTCTGATACATTTGGATTTACGTGGGAGGTCTATTGTAACATCCATTATTTTGTATCTCTCCGAGTCTGCGCTAATTATAGATATATCGAGAATTTTATCACGGTGTTGCTTACAAAGCAAAGGAAGCACGTCATATTAGAATAATCATTATATTATGTTGTTTTTGTAAAGATTGTGACAAAAAAATCCAAGTTCAATCAGCACATTGAAAATTCACATCCGTAAACTTTACCTTCTATATCTCGCAATAAGTCACGCCAATTAGTTTGATTTGTTTGGTCTCTCTTTTATGCCTGTTAGATCCTGAAGTAGACCATGTTTCTTTTTTGATTTGTAGGAACTGTTCATCTTTGGCTGCATAAGGTTTGGTAGCATCACTTTAAATAAATGCCATCTATAGCGCTTCAGGGTTATCTTTAATAGTTGTAGAACTCCACACATTTTTCTCCTTACATGAATCTGTGAAATAAAAAACTCAGATTGTTTTTGTAATTTATGTAGAATTTGCAGATCCTGTAGTACAATATATAATTTTCGTTTATTTTCATACGATCAGAACTAATAAGTAGGACATTTGAAATCTCCAATCATGCAGGTGTTATTAAGTATTTTACCATCATTTTGTTTAATGATTCTTTGTTTACAAAATAAATGCATCACTCTTATTATTTTGATTGGCTTATCCAGCATCATAAGACGATAATCGGATTTTCAATTGGTTATTCATTAAGTCGTATATGACTTTCTAACTATTTGAAGGTTAAGACAATGTACATTTCGTCCATAGCAAAGGACATATGTGAAATATTCAATAATATGCAAAACATTCTCACATTTCACCTGATAGTCTTATTTTTGTCAGATATTTTTAACCCCTAAGGGTGACTGGGGAAACGCAATATGGCCACTTGGTCTTCTCCCGACCGGCAGTAAAACGCTTGCCGAAGTGGGGCGTCCGTTTTGCTGTGCGGGATGTATCAAGTTTGCAGTCACGTCCGGTCAGAATGGGGACGTAAAATCCGATGCCTCGTGTAAAGAGAGTGCCACGCTCTTCGCACGTTAAGAACCCTTGCAACAACTCTTTGAGGGGTCCGTAGGTGGCATGTTGCAAGGCACAATTTCTGTTCCTATCCAATATACCCTCATTTTCCAGTGGCAGTCCAAATTTCCCGACCATCATCCCGAATGACCTCTATTATGACAAGACCTACCTATTGTATTTATTGTTTACTTGTTCTCGTCCTGAACATGCATGAAATATTTGCCACTGGACGTTAAGCAACCAACAATCAACAATCAATCAAATGTTTTTACATTCTAAAGCGTACAAAAAGTCTTAAATGTCTAATGCTCAGTTTGACACCGGGAAAGGACATATGACGTCATACTGGTATGTGCAAAATGCTAAATCGACATTTCGAGGAATTTTTAATTTAACAAAATGAGAGTGTTGACCTTAAGAAAAATAGGTTTAATAAATGGGCAGTGTGTTCATGGGCCACAGATGATGCCCCTGCTGGCATTCAATGTTATAAAGGGACACAACTCAAGAACTGTAAACGTGATACTACCAAAATTTGTACTTGATCTGAGTTTTGTGGTATTAAGCCTTGTGTATAATTATGTTTCAGAACATATTTGAGGCAAACAAAAGTATGAGAACGAGACTGAATATTTCAGCGATTTAAAGTAACAGAACAAGAGTAAAATTTCAGCGATATTTTCCTTTTGTAGAGGGACATAACTCAAGAACAGAACAAGTGACCCCACCATCATGCTCACTTGATGAAAGACATGTATAATCATTATGTCAAAAAATTCAAAAATTTGAACTCAAATTCAAATTTTATGAATAAATTATACTTACCTGACAGATGTACTACCCACCCTTCCTCCCTAAGAAGTTTTTAAGTTTTCTTAACGGGGTCTTTCAAGCCGCCGTGAGAAAACTGATAGTTCATGGTGAACCGGATGTAGCATAACATCTGGTTCCCGCGCGTTTTGAACTTCCGGTCGAGTCTAATACCAACGAGATTGAAATCCTTAAGTACATATGTCAGGTAAGTACCTTAATTTATGATATAAAATAAAAATACGAATTATATAGTCTCGAAGAAAATTTGTAAGATTTCCAAAGCGTTTTTTTTTTTAATAGTTGCAATTTGGGTACTGTGACGTTAGAGAATTGAAAACCATAATGAAATGTACAAATGTATGTATGGACAGACACTGGTAAAAATTGATACCTCCTTCGCCTAGCCACTGGGACATAAAAACAACAAATATATCTAAGTGAAATTAATCTTGTTGAAGGAAGATCTATTCTAGTCTCCAACAAATAAAAATACATCTGTGTGAACAAGCTTACCAGTTCCTACCTCTGATTATTTATATTTAACGAAGTGCTTGTCATAAGAACCACAGATACAATTTATATTCTAAATCTGCATTTACAATTTATACACTCTAAAGTGACAAGTTTCTACCTCTTACTGTTCCTTGGATAAGATCTTACATTTTAATCAATTGTGGACGTGCATGAGGATGTTGACACTCGAAGAACTTCAAGTTCTAAATCTATAAGTACTTTGTAGAGGGACTAATCAGTAAAATTTAAATTTGTAATTAATAAATCAATATTAATGTTGATAATGATCCAAATAATCTACTGTTATAAGGTATTTAGAAATTCCAAAACCATTTCTTTTTTTCAGCAGGGGAAAAACTTGTGTTCTTAGTTCATGTAACCTCGAGTCAACAGATGAAACTGTGTTTCTGGAATTGTAACTTCAATATTCTCATCTTCTGTATCAATAACTGGACCTCCCCAGTCAATGCCAAAGTCATCATCAATCACATTGAAAAGCACTGTGATGGCACTTGACTCACTATGATACTGCAGAAGGATCCCTTTCAAAAACAATTGGTTTGGAGTTTTCCCTTTTCAGAACTAAACTTATGATTATTCCACTGATTCAAAAATATTTGTAGCGAGGCTTGGATCTTTGGAATAAAAACAAAAAAGAGTTCGTCCGCGCATCTGGTTTTATAATAAAATGCCATCTGTTTGGGAATGAAAGTTAATATTTAAAGGAGAAAAAAAAAACCTAACTTGGGACTTTTCTCATCTCAGTGAGTAATGTTGCCAATATGCCTACATTAGATTGCCGAGTCTTGGGCTTGTGCATGTTATGTAGATCTTTGATTGTGTCTATTTTCCCAGTTGATGATAAATCATATTGAAGAAGTTTTTTATTTGCTTTCATTTTTAACATGTTTTTCACACCTTCCAGAGAATGTTCATCTAATTTCCTTTTTGTCTTGGGAGATGATCAAATAAACATTTATTGATAATATCATGATTTAGTATTGTGTGCTTCCTCTCACAATCAGGTTTTGCCCATCATTAGTCACACCATGCCGGAGTACAGAGTTGGGTAAGGAACCGATTAATTGCGAATGTAACAATAATATTTGTGTCTACGGTTACATTGCGTTATTGTTACATTAATGCATTTCAATGTAAGCTCGATTTATTAACTTAAACCTTCTATAGTTTTGTTGCTTAATTCTTTAATATGTAAATTTGATTGAAGTTGAAGGACCGAGTACATGGGTATCGCCCGTTGTAGTTATACCTAAATATGTCTGTATATAGAAATGCGCAGTGCAAAAGAGGCCGTCGTCCGAGAACGGTATCCAATACCTAATGTCAAGGAAATATTACAATACTTCAATCAATGCAGGGTGTATAGTAAACAGAATATTAAGTGGGCATTGCATCAAATCGAGTTTTCACAAGAGTTAAATAAATATATATATATACAAAAATAAAATAATATTCAATAAAAACTATTCACAACAGATGCAGATTATTATTTCACACCTTAGGTAAATGAAAGCTATTTAGCCGCTTTCTGAAGATGATTGTAGAACTGGGGATATTGTTACGGGTGTTGAATTAAATGATGTTCCTGGAGATATATATATATCTAATGATGTGTAATCCACTAACACTGCTGGTGTAGAAACAGTGTCTGATTCTGAGGTTATGATGTCATGCTCATCAATTGGAGGCAGATGGCGGATTCTAGGTCTTGCTACTGAAGATGTTTGCATGTTTTGGCCTGCTGTTGTGCCATGCTGAAGTGCATTGGAAATTTGACCTGTGCTGGAAGTTGATGTATTTGGTCCTGGTGTTGCTGATACTTGCTTGGGAAAATTGTGAATATCCACGACAGTGGTAATAGGTGCTGAAATGCTTTGGTTTGTTGTGCTGACCTGTTGTTTTGTTTGTTGCGACAAGTTTTCTGTGTTACAAGTTATTGATATCCTTGATGTAGTAGGCATTTGTTGATCTGCATAACCAGACGAAGAAGCTACTGATGATGGTATATGTTAATGAGTTGTAGCTTGCATTTGTTGGAGTGAAGTGAAGGGCCAGTGGTAGTAGCTGCTGATGACGGCATACTTGCTGCTTGACATAAAATTGAAGTAAATAATGCAGTTACATCAAAGCTGTCTGTTGGTGTTGATTTAGATGATGGAGGCGAACCGCTCACTAATTTCATAAGGTCTTAGTCCTGTAAGTCAGACGGTGGGACCTGTAACTCTTGGGAGGAAAAGGATTGACGTGACGATGGGAAGTGTCCATGGATGTCTTTAACTATTCTAAGTATTTCCAATATCTGGCTTGGCATATCTGGAATTCCAGGAGAATCTGTCTGTGTTGAAACTGATCTGGTCTTTGGAGTTGGCCTGTAATTAGTTAGTATGTTCTGCAGATCTTTCTCGCCTGATGACAGCATCAGTCTCAGTTTGTTTGTCACCAACACCTTTCTCGTAATTCTGGACCTGATTGTTGACCATATGTGCTTGGTCTTGAGTAAGGCCTCCCTTAAAACATGGCTGTCTCTGTGGAACTGCTCTTGTCTGACTATAATCTCTATGGATTTTTTTTCCGGACAAACTTTTTTTTTCGGCGAAAAACAATCTATTTTTTTGGGCGACAATTCTACAACATTTTTTTTCTTTCAATTTTAGCATCACATATAGTGGCAGCTGAGGGTGAAAAACAATGGTTGCTGCCTTAAGAATAATAAACATAAATTCATCATTTTTCAATTTGTAAAGGGGCATAATTCTAGAACAGTTGGTGACGCCATTAAAATTCAATCTAGATCAGTTTTTTTTTGTGGTTTTAAGCATTGTATATTAGTTTCATAACATTTGGCTGAGATAAACCTATAAAATTTGGAACAAAACAAAAAATCAGCAAATTTTCTAATTGCAAACAGGCATAACCGTAGATCTGGACAGTTAAATTGACGCAACAAAATTTCAAATTTGATCTTTGTTTTGTAGTAATAAGTATTTGTTCATATTGTATGCAGATGCTTTAGATTTTAGGAATACGCTATAGGAGTCCAAACGGACGCAACACTTTGGCAAGCGTTTTATTGCTGGTCGGAAGAAGACCAAGTGACCATATTTCGATTACCCAGTCATCATTGGGGGTAATGATGAAATTAAAGATGTCGCCTATAAGGAGCAGGTAGTTGTATGTTTGAGATGGATAGATCAACAGTTATACTTAATTGGTTACCTCATTTAGGAATTTTTGGTCCTCAATGCTCTTCAACTTCGTACTTTATTTGGCCTTTTTAATATTGTTCAATTCGAGCGTCACTGATGAGTCTTTTGTAGACGAAACGCGCGTCTGGCGTAAAAATTAAATTTTAATCCTGGTATCTATGATGAGTTTATTTACAACCACTGGGTCGATGCCACTGCTGGTGGAGATTTATTTCCCCGATGGTATCACCAGCCCAGTAGTCAGTACTTCTGTGTTGACTGAGTTATCATTGATATGTACATAATTATAAATTAACTGTTAACAAAACTTTGAATTTTTGAAATACTAAGACTTTTCTACCTCAGGAATATATTACCTTAGCTGTATTTGGCAAAACTTTTAGGAATTTTTGGTCTCCAATGCTCTTCAACTTCGTACTTTATTTGGCCTTTTTAATATCTGTTAATTCGAGCGTCACTGGTGAGTCTTTTGAAGACGAAACGCACGTCTGGCGTAAATATAAAATTTCAATCCTGGTTTCTATGATGAGTTTATTTACAACCACTGGGTCGATGCCACTGCTGGTGGAGATTTATTTCCCCGAGGGTATCACCAGCCCAGTAGTCAGCACTTCTGTGTTGACTGAGTTATCATTGATATGTACATAATTATAAATTAACTGTTAACAAAACTTTGAGTTTTTGAAATACTAAGACTTTTCTACCTCAGGAATAGATTACCTTAGCTGTATTTGGCAAAACCTTTAGGAATTTTTGGTCCCCAATGCTCTTCAGCTTCGTACTTTATTTGGCCTTTTTAATATTTTTTAATTCGAGCGTCACTGATGAGTCTTTTGTAGACGAAACGCGCGTCTGGCGTAAATATAAAATTTCAATCCTGGTATGTATGAGGAGTTTCTTTGCAGCTAAGAGTCGGAAGGTTTTCATCTGTGGCATGGGTTTTGGAATCTGTACCATTATCATAAAACAGAAATTGAACAGAAAAGACATTAACCATGATTAAGAATTGAATAGGATTTGCTGCAAATGCATGAGTGCATAATGTATTTTTGTGTAACAGATATTAATTTTGCAATAAAATATTTATTTGTACACTTGTATTTCATTAACATTTCCTGTTAACATGCATCACAGAAGGACACGTCATGCGATTTTATATAACAAATATGGAGATCCAAATAACATGGCTGTGAAAACTTTGAAAGTGAATTTCATTCTTCTGTTTCCTCTCTAAATAATATAAGTATTTGCTCATTCCAGTATATTATCTGTGTTTTCCACAAGCCATATGTCTCCTAAGCGAATAATTAACGGGTCAGCAACAGCAATTTCTGTTATTTCATGCCTTCACATTTTGTAATCTGTCTGTTTATCAATTTTGAACCCCGAGGGGACATCTGACCTTTTGTATTTTTGAACGAATTATTGCTGCTCCTTTATTCCGAACTTATTATTTGATGATAAAATGAGCAGTTGAATACAATATGGCTATCAATTTGAAAAGCTTTTATTTTATAACCAAAGTCGAATGAAGAGATTGGTGACTCATTCACGATCCCTTAAGGGTGACTGGGGAATAAATATATATAGTCACTATTATATTCTAATTCGTTACCTCAAACGAATATAAAGTATTTATAAAATAAAAACAAACACTTGTTTCATAGGAATAGCTCGCCAGCATTAGCAGCTATTTTCGACAAAACAAAGAAAGGCGCAAACGTGTGTTTTATAAATTCCTAAATTTTTAGTTACTGTCAGACCCGATCTGATTTCCAACGACCATGTTTTTTGAAGATGTTATCTTCCACATGCGCATTTGCAGCGGCAGTTACGCCTCCGGACCTCAAACACTGCAAACCAAAATACTTTGTCTAATCCAATAGATACTAAAGTAGCTAAAAAATTTCTCTTGCAGTAGTATAAGAAAGCTTACCATTTCTTAATTTGTAACCATTTACAGATTTACAAGATAAAGGACGAAAAATCAAATCTTTACTGTCCGACTTGATGTTTGCCAAATTTAAATATTTCATTAACATTTTAAAGGGACATGTAATTTTTTCCGTTTTTGAAATGAGCACATCTCTACCCTCACGGTAAATATCAGTTTTACTAGTCTCTATCAGTAAAATGATGTACGAAACATGAAAAACAATATTATTTCTTTTAAGATTTGCTAATTTTGAATACCTAAAAATCCAGCAAAACTTATAAAACACATACAAGCTATTCTCACATCTTTAAGATTAGATTTATCGTTACGATATAGAATAAACAATTTGATGCAAAATTTCTGGTGTTATAGGTTCTTTCTTAACCACAATGTGTCCAACAGTTCTCAACGATCCTTCTTTCACAGAAATAACCAAATTCGATTTACACGGAATTTCAACTCAGGCTAATCTATGAGCCCAACTTACAGCATACACAACTTCATGTATGCTGTTACTAGATTTTAACTATATTTGTCAAATAACTGAATATGATGCAACAGAAATGTCTGAAGCAGATAATGTATTTGAAATATTAATATATAAACACCACTTACAGAAAACGTTGAAAACATATCTATACTGTGTTGAGTGTTGTTCGCTCTAGATGACAAACAAAAGGAAGGTATCTGGTCTCCAAGGAGCTGCATGGATGGAGATTGTGACTGACGAAAAGAACCTATACCAATCCATCTCCCGGTTTTGAAGATGTCTGAAAGATGTGTTACCAAATAAAGGAAAATTAAACAAGTATTCATATATTAAAATGCATATGACATAAAAACAATCGACCGTGCCTACTACAATATCATACTAGGACATATGATACTAGGACCATGTCGCTAAAAATTCGTCATCTTTTACAATCTCAACTGAGTAATATGTACAACATAAAATCTCATTCACCATGTCTCTGCAATACCCAAATTGATATTAGGACCATATGAAACATCAGACTAGCGTCTAGTCTCACTGCGAGAAACAGTCGATAAACATTTTTCAGTTCCAAAGATACTAGTACACTCTGGACTACTTCCTTTAGAAATAGATTCTATTCGTTTTCTCTAAATTCTAGCACATCCTTAACATAAGCTTTGCAAGTCAAATCTTTATTAAAAATATATGACCAAAATGGCGCAGATACCCATCGTGGGACAATCAAGACCCTTTGGATTTATAGTAAATCAGATGTCTAACTGTGCGTACAACTGAATAGATAGGGGGATAAGCCAATTATTTTCTTCATGCATATTTTGTGTAAAAGCATCTACAGCTTCAGATATCTGAGGTTGGATTCCAGAAAAATGAGTTGATATAAAAAAGATGTGGTATGATTGCCAATGAGACAACTCTCCACAAGAGACCAAATGACACAGAAATTAAAAACTATAGGTCACCGTACGGCCTTCAACAATGAGCAAAACTCATAACGCATAGTCAGCTATAATAGGCCCCGAATTGACAAATTTAAAACAATTCTAACAAGCAAATGAACCTTTTTGTCTCGTTATTCATCCCGCTAGCAAACATGCCAATAATAAAAGTTCCCCATTAACTTTCTAAAAAATTTAAAAAATCAATTTGAAACTTGCCAATCCTCATGATCCCTCATTTTGCTAATATAATCTGCCTTTGAATTCAATGTGCGAGGAATCCATTGCAATTCAATGAATATATTGTGCTCTTTACAAATACAAAATATAGAATAGGCAAGATTTTGTAAATCTTCCTTCATGCTTCCAGCTTGTTCTATACGTACACAGTTTTGGTTATCAGTAAACCATTTAAAACTTTTGCCCATACATAGAGTATTAAACGACAATTAGGACTGTTCAAATTGCTCTCATCTCTCAAGGTGGAGCTTTTACATCTTTCAAATTCGTTCCACATTTTGTGAAAAATCTTACTTTCTAATTCTACAGTATTAACCCCACCGGCTACATAACTAACATATGTAATGCTTTGCAAACCTGCCTTTAACGCCTTTAAAGTTATGCCGACTAGCAGAAAAATGTAACTTTTCTCAAGAAATTGATCTTGTGACATAAATTCGACATGTTCGTCATAATTGCTTTCATAGCTAAAATATAAAAAATAAAACATAAATCTATAGATTCTTATCATTGACATTGGATGGCTGGTAAGTGGGTGCAGAAGCTGTGGCTAATTTGAAGTTGAGTGGACAGTTTCTTATCCAGTTGCCATACTGCTTACAATAGTGACATATGTCCATGGGGCACGGCTCACGCCGTGCGGTGCTGGTACGAAAGGGCTGTTGATAGCGACTGAAATCGTAAGCTGGAGGAGGAGCAGGGGCAGTAGCGATATGTTCAACTGCTGAAGTTGGACTAGCTGTATACGGCTGAGAGCGGATCTTTTTCTCCTTGATAGTTTTAAGGGCCCTAGACTTGGCCTGACGAATCTTTTTCTCGTCTTCATCTTTGTCGGTGATATCATTACTCTCGTATTCTTTAACAGTAAACCATCCCCCAGTGGAGTTATCAGCAATCCTGATGAGTTCATTTCTTTCTTTAAGTTTACCTACCAAATCACCGGTAATAGACAAAAGGGGGGAAGCAACAGACACAAGATCCTTGTGGATTTTGTTAAGACCATCCAAAAAACTCTCGTTAAAACGAAACTGAACTCGATTCCCTTCTGATAAATATTTGCCTCGTCTCTTTGAAAAGCCCAACAGTGTCTACTAAGTCACGGTTTTGTTGACTTGCTTGTGAATTTGAAGCGTTATGACGTTCGGACTGACTATGCAAGGGATCTCTTAACAAATCGTCTTCCTTCAACTCGATGACTGGCTCGGACATATCTTTACCTAAACTAAACTGCACTTTACTGAACGGTATACGAGCGTCGAATGACAATATATCTTAACTTACTTCAACAAGAAAACTATTCGCGCTTTAAAAATCCCGTGCTATTTACATACCAAATATCATACTCAATATATTTTCGCAATGCGACAAATATTGACCAATCCATAATATCATATATTTTAAACACAAACCTGTTTATCTAATATAAACACCAATAGATGACCACTATGCGGACACACACTTACGTGTGATTGTTTACATAATAGAAAACAAGTGTATGCTCAACTTTCATAAATACATTCAGTCTTCCTCCGAACGGCAGTAAAACTCCCATAAAAGTAGGGATTCCATTTGACTACTTGTATGCGGGATGTACAGTTTCGCTTCAACATCCGGTCAGAATGGGGACGTTAAACCCGATGTCTCGTGTAAACAGAGTGCCACGCTCTTTGAACGCAAAGTACTCTTTCAACAAATCTTTCAGGAGTCTGTAGGCTTAATTTCTGTCTCTATTCAACATACCCTCATTTCCCCGAGGCAGTCCAAATGTCCTCATCCTGGGCTTTCATGTCGGCTTTTCTCCTGCACTCTGCTTTACATAATTTCTCTGGGCAACTGTAGTTAATGGCTAAGAACAAATGTTTTTCATCTCAATACCTTTGGTACTTAGCCTTGGAACCAGATCGACCTGCATTACAGCCATCAATAGGACATTGCATTGACATAGGCGTATAGAAAAATTCTATTCTGTTTTCTAAGTTTTCCTCATCAAAATCCCTATCGGCAAATATCTGAATCTCCACCCTGAAATAGGAACCAACAGTTTTAAGCTGACATGATATACATGCATTTGTTTTTATTGAACAACTTATTCAGTCAGTTGACTAGCACATCTCCCCCTTTAAAATAAAAATAAACTATAAAAATATATTATGTCAAATATTACTCGCGACAATTCTGACATGGCCCATATTAGTCATGTCATTTGAAACAAAATTGTGTTTATTAAGTATTAGTGAAAAAGGCATGTGATGTCAAAATGAAAGACTTAAAAACATGTTTGATACCAGGGAAGTTCAAAATGAGGAGGAGGATATTGATTTGGACGTCTCAAATGAAAATATTATGGAAATATTCTGACAGAGCATGCATATTGTTAAAGAGTTAATGCATGTAGTTGCATACAATATCTAATAGAATAATGTAAATATTTCAACTATAATAGATCATTCAAACTTATTTGCCATTATATCTTAACATTCCTAAGAATATAATACACATGTCACATTTTCCCAAAAAACAAAATGTCTAAAAATATACAAAAACAGCAGCCTATTCCATTCCTTCAGAGACAGCTGAACAACTGTGTGTTCACACAAAAACAAATAAATACATGTACCCTTTATTACTAAGACAACAAATATCCTTTAACACTAAAAGAATAAAATATGTTTGGAAATATTAACGTGTTTTAAGTACCAAAATGTTACCGAAAATACCCTTCCCCATATAAATGTACGAGTGAAGTATAAATACAGTAGCATTTTTTTGGAATAGCATTAATTATAAATATTCACCTTTTCGGATCAACGTCTTTACTCCTCTGTTTTGAAGTGGGAAATAAAGAATATATTAATATAATTTTATTGCTATGTTGTGGGAACGACATAATATCTTGAGGGAGCGAGATAGCTATCTTGTGGGAACGACATAGCATCTTGAGGGAACAACATATTTTTTTTCGTTCATTGCCGCATTCTTCCACTGTAAGAATCACAAAAATACTGAACTGCGAGGAAAATTCATAAAGGAAAGTCCCTTATCAAATGGCAAAATCAAAACCTCAACTTCGTGAAACGAGTGATTATCAACTGTCATATTCCTCACTTCGTACTAGCATTTTCTTATGTAGAAAATGGTGGATTAATCTAGTAGATCTGATTCCTGTTGAAACTGATTGATTGATTGTTGGTTGCTTAACGTCCAGTGGCAGATATTTCATGTATATTCAGGACGAGATAAAATTAACAATAAATACAATAGGTAGGTTCTGTAAGAGGGGCGTCCGGGAAAAAGGTCGGAGAAATTTAGACTGCCACGGGAAATGAGGGTATATTGGATAGGGACAGAAATTTAGCCTTGCAACAGGTCACTTACGGACCCCTCAAAGAGTTGTTGCAAGGGTTCTTAACGTGCAAAGAGCGTGGCACTCTCCTTACACGAGGCATCGGATTTAACGTCCCCATTCTGACCGGACGTTGCTGCAAATTTGTACATCCCGCACAGCCAAACGGACGCCCCACTTTAGCAAGGGTTTTACTGCCGGTCGGAGGAAGACCAATGATGACCATACTTCTATTCCCCAGTCACCCTTGGGGAGTGTTCTCGGTTGAAAACTGCAATTAGACACAGGTGTAGCAATAGCAGATGCGAAAACAAAGTTAATGGACAAGTATGAAATCCTTGAATTAGAATCAAATAGTCCAATAGTAGATTTAAAACAGAAGATACCTGACATTGTACAAAAACCAACAGTGAATTATCATATAAAGGCAAAAACCATTTATACCTATATATACTCCATTAGACCTGTAAAACAAGTTAAGGTCAATAAAATTGTGACTACCGCAAACACACATACAATTTGTACATCCCGCATAGCCAAACCACCAACTTTGGAAAGAATTTTATTACCGGTCAGAAGACCAAATGACCATTCTTCTATTCCCGAGTCACCCTTGGGGGAGCCCCATATCGAACCGGTTAATCTACTTTGGTATACAGTCGTCTAAATAACACTTTTCTGTGATAGGCACAAAAATTAAAACCGTTTCTTTTTAATATGTTCACAACATATTGGATATGAGTAAAATTGTGAAATATATAAATCGTGCTCATTGTTGAAGGACATTTGGTTATCTGTTATCTAATCTAGAGTCCACATTGTTATGGTAACAGTTAATTAAAGAAGTCAAATAAACAGTAAATTAAAGAAGTCAAAGGCAAACTTTTAAAATAAAAAAAGACCCAAGAAACACGCATAAAACTGAAAAACAATCTCGTTATTCCAAGTATTCAGAAAGGGTAAGGAGATAGAAAAAAGAAAAACACAAAAAATCATGTGCAATCATACCACATCTTCATTTTTTCTCTTTTGATTTATTTTGTGAGAAAGGAAAATTGTATGAAAAATATGTTTATGTTTGTTGTCAAAACAAAATTGAAATTGGCACAGAGGTAAAAATATTAATATTTTGAATGCATATTTCCCGCCAGCAGAAAAAACGGGCGTATAAAAATGAACAGGTTTATGAAAATACATTAAAAATACTCTTGCTATCAACTATTTTTATGAAAGGTACAATCGTGAAAAATACCAATCATATTTGAGGAGCTAGATTCTTTTTGACATGAAAGTGGTTGTTATATGTAATTAATTAAATCCAGTAACATAAAAAAAATATTCAAATAAAATTTTTTTTTGTAGGAACAGCTTATTGATTGGGAAAAAGACAGGAAAGGTGGTCATAACTCGTCAAATCACAAAAAGTCATAGGTAGATTGTGAAATGAAAATCAGGCTATATTTAGGTTCTGTACTAGAACTGGGAAAAGAATTTGGAGATAATGTACAAATTGAACATGTACAACGTGTTTGTGGCACAGAAAGTAGGCGCCCGATTATTGTGAAATTTCATAGGCTGCAGGGACAGAAACTTGGTATTGAAGCGAGACCGACTTCTAAAAAAAACACAAATGTACGCTACTTCCTTTGGGCAGCAATGTCCAGGAATTATTCCGGTTTGTAAAGGAAGAGAGAGAAAGGGTGAGAAAAGAGAATTGATGTGGATCTCGCAAAGTTACCCTTTGCAAGGTATCTCTTTTTTACAGAAAGAGGAGAGTTGAGGTACAAAGACTTAACGTAGCTGGTTATCTGAAAGGGAAAACGTCTTAGTTCTCGAAAAAGACATCTTGTCATCATTAACTGATTTCGAAATCCAGCTCTGTAAGAATCAAGAATAGAAATAAGGGGTAAATTCGGAAGAACAGTTCTGATTATTTAAACAAGATCAATTATAAACAAGCTAGACAAATTGAGCGAGTTAAGAGAATATATTTTTTTAAGACCAGTGCCATCAACAAAGACATATAGAGGGTCAGATGTTTTAAGGGATATAAAAGGAATTGTTTGTCTTAAACAACCAGACACATTCTTATTCACAGCTCTTAGAAAACATATTGCCACCCTTCCGCAGCTGTATGAAATAAACGACATGATGCAAGACCTACTTGCCCAGTTTCATGGCCATGACATTAGGGTCCACCGAAAATGTTACTGGCTGCCATTTGACATAATTCAGAAGGCAAAATTTGCAAAGTTTTTGATAGATGTCAACTTTACAATCGATACATCTTAAACATAATAAACTGTATCTAGTTACGTTCAATATAAAGAAGGTGGGGTTTGTTTATGTTGTTAAATTGTTTTAAATGCTGTTTTAGAAAGAACAAAAGTCCACGTGTTCACATCAGTTACACGTTAACGTGATGTCAACCTCTCACTTGTACGACAGTCTCATCAAATTCCGTTATATTTACGATGCGTGAACAAAACAGACATAATAAATAAAATAGTCAAAATATGGGTACAGCAGTTACACGTTAACGTGATGTCAACGTCTTACCTCGCCTTACATAGAAGCTTCCATTTTCTTCTAGGGTTCTAGGGTTTAATTGTATATAATAAAATAATCAAACGTTAATGCAGTAAAACATGAGAAATATGACGTAAATGTAGTAAATATGAAAACTTTTTGAAAATGTAGAACTATCTGTCTTGGAAAATGGCGAACAAGAGACTCGTTTCAAAAGTAAAATCTGATTGTGGTCAATTTCATGATGCAGTTCTTGTAGAAATTGTAAGTCAGCAGGCGACCGTTTTCACTGCTATTAGTGATAATTGTTAAACGCGTACGGACGAACGGGTGACCGTTGTGACTATTAACAGCAGACTGATACTTTTGACATTTTACTACTATTAGCAGGTGATTATATACACTAGAGGCTCTTCAGAGCCTGTGTCGCTCACCTTGGTCTATGTGCATATTAAAAAAAGGACACAGATGGATTCATGACAAAATTGTGTTTTGGTGATGTGTTTGTGAATCTTGCTTTACTGAACATTTTTGCTACTTACAGTTATTTCTATCTATAATGAACTTGGCCAAGTGGTTACAGTGGAAAATATTTTGTAAAAATTTACAAAATATATGAAAATTGTTAAAAATTGACTCTAAAGGGCAATAACTCCTTAACGGGTCAGTTGACCATTTTGGTCACGTTAACTTATTTGCAGGTCTTACTTTGCTGTACATTATTGCTGTTTTCAGTTTATTTGTATCTATAATAATATTAGAAAATAATAACCAAAAGCTGCAAAATTTTCTTAAAATTGCCATTTTAGGGACAGCAACCTGACAACAGGTTGCCCGATTTATCTGAAAAATTTAAGTCAAATGGATATGAACCTGATTAGTTTTTTTACTCCATGTCAGATTTGCTCTAAATGTTTTGGTTTCAGAGATATAAGCCAAAATCTGCATTTTACCCCTATGTTCTATTTTTACCCATGGTGGCCAGGTCACCGGACACATTTTCTAAACTAGATACCCCAATGATAATTGTGGCCAAGTTTGGTTAAATTTGGCCTAGAAGTTTCAGAGGAGAAGATTTTTGTAAAAGTTAACGACGACGGACGCCAAGTGATGAGAAAAGCTCATTTGGCCCTTCGGGCCAGGTGAGCTAAAAACGGGTGACTTGCCAAGGTATACACACATTTTGGATGTTTTCATAGTTTTATTCCATCTGAGGAAACGGTCTCCAGTAAAATTCATCAGTTTAAAGGATTTAACATTAACATTGTGTATGTTAATTACATTAACTAATGAAACCAGAACCCAGTCGATTCATCTTTTAATGTAAATAATGTAAATAAGTTGAAATCCGAGTTTGTTGTTCAAATAGAGGGACTATTGAAACAAAGTAGACCTGGGTATAGGAACCCACAGGCACACTTGAAAGTTTATCCTCTTGATAGGAGGATTTGTGTTTATACCGTGTTAAAAGAATATTTGTACAGGACAAAACAATTGCGTCAGAAGAATTCAAAGATGTTAATAAGTTATGTAAAACCACACCAAAATGTTACTAAAGGTACAATTACAAGATGGATTAAAACTGTTTTGCAAAGATCAGGCATAGATACTAAGAGTTCTGGTGCTCACAGTGTGCGTTCAGCAAGACATCAGGAGCAAAATTGAAGGCAGTACGTATTCATGAAATCCTTGACGAAGCAGGATGGACAAATGAAAGAAAAAAGTAAAATCACAAAATTACTAAACTCCGAGAAAAATTCAAACGGAAAGTCCCTAATCACATGGCAAAATCAAATGACAAAACACATCAAAAACGAATGGAAAACAACTGTCATATTCCTGACTTGGTACAGGCATTTCAAATGTAGAAAATGGTGGATTGAACCTGGTTTTATAGCGCTAAACCTCTCACTTGTACGACAGTCTCATCAAATTCCGTTATATTTACGATGCGTGAACAAAACAGACATAATAAATAAAATAGTCAAAATATGGGTACAGCAGTTACACGTTAACGTGATGTCAACGTCTTACCTCGCCTTACATAGAAGCTTCCATTTTCTTCTAGGGTTCTAGGGTTTAATTGTATATAATAAAATAATCAAACGTTAATGCAGTAAAACATGAGAAATATGACGTAAATGTAGTAAATATGAAAACTTTTTGAAAATGTAGAACTATCTGTCTTGGAAAATGGCGAACAAGAGACTCGTTTCAAAAGTAAAATCTGATTGTGGTCAATTTCATGATGCAGTTCTTGTAGAAATTGTAAGTCAGCAGGCGACCGTTTTCACTGCTATTAGTGATAATTGTTAAACGCGTACGGACGAACGGGTGACCGTTGTGACTATTAACAGCAGACTGATACTTTTGACATTTTACTACTATTAGCAGGTGATTATATACACTAGAGGCTCTTCAGAGCCTGTGTCGCTCACCTTGGTCTATGTGCATATTAAAAAAAGGACACAGATGGATTCATGACAAAATTGTGTTTTGGTGATGTGTTTGTGAATCTTGCTTTACTGAACATTTTTGCTACTTACAGTTATTTCTATCTATAATGAACTTGGCCAAGTGGTTACAGTGGAAAATATTTTGTAAAAATTTACAAAATATATGAAAATTGTTAAAAATTGACTCTAAAGGGCAATAACTCCTTAACGGGTCAGTTGACCATTTTGGTCACGTTAACTTATTTGCAGGTCTTACTTTGCTGTACATTATTGCTGTTTTCAGTTTATTTGTATCTATAATAATATTAGAAAATAATAACCAAAAGCTGCAAAATTTTCTTAAAATTGCCATTTTAGGGACAGCAACCTGACAACAGGTTGCCCGATTTATCTGAAAAATTTAAGTCAAATGGATATGGACCTGATTAGTTTTTTTACTCCATGTCAGATTTGCTCTAAATGTTTTGGTTTCAGAGATATAAGCCAAAATCTGCATTTTACCCCTATGTTCTATTTTTACCCATGGTGGCCAGGTCACCGGACACATTTTCTAAACTAGATACCCCAATGATAATTGTGGCCAAGTTTGGTTAAATTTGGCCTAGAAGTTTCAGAGGAGAAGATTTTTGTAAAAGTTAACGACGACGGACGCCAAGTGATGAGAAAAGCTCATTTGGCCCTTCGGGCCAGGTGAGCTAAAAACGGGTGACTTGCCAAGGTATACACACATTTGGGATGTTTTCATAGTTTTATTCCATCTGAGGAAACGGTCTCCAGTAAAATTCATCAGTTTAAAGGATTTAACATTAACATTGTGTATGTTAATTACATTAACTAATGAAACCAGAACCCAGTCGATTCATCTTTTAATGTAAATAATGTAAATAAGTTGAAATCCGAGTTTGTTGTTCAAATAGAGGGACTATTGAAACAAAGTAGACCTGGGTATAGGAACCCACAGGCACACTTGAAAGTTTATCCTCTTGATAGGAGGATTTGTGTTTATACCGTGTTAAAAGAATATTTGTACAGGACAAAACAATTGCGTCAGAAGAATTCAAAGATGTTAATAAGTTATGTAAAACCACACCAAAATGTTACTAAAGGTACAATTGCAAGATGGATTAAAACTGTTTTGCAAAGATCAGGCATAGATACTAAGAGTTCTGGTGCTCACAGTGTGCGTTCAGCAAGACATCAGGAGCAAAATTGAAGGCAGTACGTATTCATGAAATCCTTGACGAAGCAGGATGGACAAATGAAAGAAAAAAGTAAAATCACAAAATTACTAAACTCCGAGAAAAATTCAAACGGAAAGTCCCTAATCACATGGCAAAATCAAATGACAAAACACATCAAAAACGAATGGAAAACAACTGTCATATTCCTGACTTGGTACAGGCATTTCAAATGTAGAAAATGGTGGATTGAACCTGGTTTTATAGCGCTAAACCTCTCACTTGTACGACAGTCTCATCAAATTCCGTTATATTTACGATGCGTGAACAAAACAGACATAATAAATAAAATAGTCAAAATATGGGTACAGCAGTTACACGTTAACGTGATGTCAACGTCTTACCTCGCCTTACATAGAAGCTTCCATTTTCTTCTAGGGTTCTAGGGTTTAATTGTATATAATAAAATAATCAAACGTTAATGCAGTAAAACATGAGAAATATGACGTAAATGTAGTAAATATGAAAACTTTTTGAAAATGTAGAACTATCTGTCTTGGAAAATGGCGAACAAGAGACTCGTTTCAAAAGTAAAATCTGATTGTGGTCAATTTCATGATGCAGTTCTTGTAGAAATTGTAAGTCAGCAGGCGACCGTTTTCACTGCTATTAGTGATAATTGTTAAACGCGTACGGACGAACGGGTGACCGTTGTGACTATTAACAGCAGATTGATACTTTTGACATTTTACTACTATTAGCAGGTGATTATATACACTAGAGGCTCTTCAGAGCCGGTGTCGCTCACCTTGGTCTATCTGCATTTTAAAAAAAAGACACTGATGGATTCATGACAAAATTGTGTTTTGGTGATGTGTTTGTAGATCTTGCTTTACTGAACATTCTTGCTACTTACAGTTATTTCTATCTATAATAAACTTGGCCAAGTGGTTACATTGGAAAATATTTTGTAAAAATTTACAAAATATATGAAAATTGTTAAAAATTGACTCTTAAGGGCAATAACACCTTAACGGGTCAGTTGACCATTTTGGTCATGTTAACTTGCAGTACTTGCAACCTTAGGCGTAACTGTTTTAGCGATCAATCAGCGGTCATCGGTCAGTCACCGATTAGTCAAGTTCGCGTCAAACTCACGTCACCAATCCGTCAGACTTAGAGTAAAAGTTTTTGACTGATCGGACGGATAGGACCCATCGACCTTTCTGACGGATTGAACTCTACTACGTCACATGATAAACTAAAACAAATTACGAAATCTTAGTTTCGTTTCATTTATTAGTAATTAAAATGGCGACATGGAAAATACGAAACATTCAAGTACAAATGATCAACATCTTTTTTTATTAATTATTAAGCAGTTTTAAGAATTTAAAAAGAAAAGAAAAAAAAATATGCATTTAAAACTTAAAAAAGAATGGCCATTTTCGTTTTAATTTAAGTTATATTTTTTCAAACCCGGACATTTCTATAACGGTGTTGATCGCGATTTTCAGTGATTTTATTATTTTCCGAAAATGCTCTTGAAAATAAAATGAAAGGATCATTTGTTGCAAATTTCGATGTATTATTTTAAATATTTTTAAGTATTTTATCCTTATAATCTTAAAATTCTTTAAACAAACTTATCTTGAGGCCTTTAAATAACAAAGCACAAATAAAAATAAAAATGCTGCAAATTCTCTTTAAAATAAAAAAAATATTGGTAATTTTAAACAACGAGAACAACATTATAGTATATTTTGTCTGATAGTCTTTTAGCTTAATGAAAAATAATCAATCCTAAGCTTTAAAAAGTACAAAATTCCAATGACGGTCAATAATTTCCATTCAAATAGAGGAATTATTGCATTCTATTTCAACAAAAACAAACGTTTATGCATACCTATCCTTCTTTATTCACATTTTATTAAAAATTACTTATCTAAATGCATGTATAATGACTGATAGCAATTGCATTGCATTATTTCTGATATAAAAGAAGAAATATTTGTATTTCTATGCAATGCGAATATTAAATTTAGTATCTGATCCCTTCAATTCAACATATTTTATGAAATGCAACCAATCCTGATGTACAAAAAGTACTGAAATCAAATGGTGATTCATTATTTCTATCAAAATGAAGATGTTATTGCATTCATTTTCAACACCAACAAAAGTTTAAGCCTTATTCTACTTACAATATTAAAATTCATATACAAAAAATTATCTTGAAGCCTTTGAAATAACTAGTTACAAATAACATTGCATTATTTTTTAACAAAACAAGAGAAATTGGTAATTTTAAACAATGCGAACAACATTTAAGAATATTTTCTATGATCTTCTTTTACTTTTATGAAAAACAACCAATACTAAACTATGAAAAGAACACACATCTAATGACAGTCAATAATTTCCATTCAAATAAAGAAATTATTGCATTCTTGTTCAGCAAAAACAAAAGTTTATGAATATTTATCCTTCATTTATTCACATTTTATTAAAAAATACTTATATATTTATAATGACTGATAGCAATTGACGTTGCATTATTTCTGATATAAAAGAAGAAATATTTGTATTTTTAAGCAATGCGAACATTACATTTAGAATCTTTTCCCTTAAATTCAACATATTTTATGAAATACAACAAATCCTGAACCATAAAAAGTACAAAAAGCCATAGGCGTTCAATAATTTCCATTAAAAAAGAGAAATTATTGAATTCTTATTTTAAAAAAACAAAAGTTTATGTATATTTATCCTTAAATTATTCATATCTTAAAAAAAAGTACTTATATGAATGCATTACTTATGACTGATTGCAATTGACGTTGAATTATTTCTGATATACAAGATGAAATATTTGCATTTTTAAGCAACGCGAACAGGAATTTAATATCTTTTCCCGGAAATTCAGCATATTTTATGAAAAAAAAACTAATTCTGATGTACAAAAAGAACCAAAATCAAATGACGGTTCATAATTTCTTTCAAAATAAAGAAATTATTGCATTCTTATCTAACAAAAACAAAAGTTTATGCATATTTATCCTTCAATGATTCACATTTTATACAAAATTACTTATCTAAAGGCATTTATAATGACTGATTGCAATTGAAGTTGCATTATATCTGATATAAAAGAAGAAATATTTGCATATTTAAGCCATGCAAACAAAAATTTAGTATCTTTTCCTTGAAATTCAGCATATTTTATGAAAAACAACCAATCATGATGTACGAAATCAAATGACGGTTCATAATTTCTATCAATATAAAGACGTAATAGCATTCGTATTCAACACAAAACAAAAGTTTAATTGTTAATTTTAATCCATACATTTTAGTATATTTTCTCAGATATTATTTTGATTTTATAAAAAAACAACCAATCCTAAACCATAAAAAGTACAAAAAGCCATAGGTAGTCAATAATTTAAATTGAAATAGAGGAATTTTGATATTTTATCAAACAGAATCAAAAGTTTATGTATATTTATCAGTAAATTGTTCATATCTTATACAACAGAACTTACCTGAATGCATTAATTATGAATGATTGCAATTGACGTTGAATTATTTCTGATACAAAAGAAGACATATTTACATTTTCAAGCAACACGAACAAAAATTTAGTATCTTTTCCCTGAAATTCAGAATATTTTATGAAAAACAACCAATCCTGATGTACCAAAAGAACCAAAATCAAATGATGGTTCATAATTTCTATAAAAATTAAGAAATTATTGCTTTCTTATCTAACAAAAACAAAAGTTTATGCATATTTATCCTTCAATTATTCATATCTTATATAAAAGTACTTATCTGAATGCATACCTTATGACTGATTGCAGTTGACATTAAATTATTTCTGATATAAAAGAAGAAATATTTGCATATTTAGGCAATGCGAACAAAAATTTAGTATCTTTTCCCTGAAATTCAGCCTATCTTATGAAAAACAACCAATCCTGATGTACAAAAAGAACCAAAATCAAATGACGGTTCATAATTTCTATCAAAATAAAGAAATTATTGCATTCTTATCTAACAAAATCAAAAGTTTATGCATATTTATCCTTCAATGATTCACATTTTATACAAAAATACTTATCTAAAGGCATTTATAATGACTGATTGCAATTGACGTTACATTTTTTCTGATATAAAAGAAGACATATTTGCATTTTTAAGCAAAGCAAACAAAAATTTAGTATCTTTTCCTTGAAATTCAGCTTATTTTATGAAAAACAACCAATCCTGATGTACAAAATGTACCGAAATCAAATGACGGTTCATAATTTCTATCAAAATAAAGAAATTATTTAATTTGTATTCAACACAAAACAGAAGTTTAAGTAAAATTTTCTAACATTATCAAAATTCTTACAAAAAAAAACTTATTTGAGAACTTTGAAATAACAAGTTACAAATAACATTGCATTATTTTTTATCAAAAGAAGAAAAATTAGTAATTTTTAACAATGCAAACAACATTTTAGTATATATATCAGAAATAACATTGCATTATATGTTATAAGAAGAAGATATATTGGTAATCTAGAACAAAAATTAAAACAACACTCTAAATTAATTAATCCAAACAAAGCTGTATGTATCTTTACTGTTTTACTATTTTTATTTTCATCATCTAACGACAACAAATAGAGTACTTAGCTTAAATGATAACATTTTATCTCTTTTTAGTGGTACATAATTAACGAGTAAAGGTGTCTTCGTAGAGGTCCGCGTTTATCGACTGTAAATACTGTGGAGTTCGTTTTACATAAGAATTTTAATTATATACGTATCCGTCCGATCCGTGCATACAATTAATTTACTGATCAATCGCTAACCGTTGTCACGGTTACTCTCACATAGCCTATTTGACGTATCTGACGGATTCTATGGGTCATCGATCAGTCAAACATCCGTCACCGATCATTCACCGATCAGTCAAGTTCACGTCAAACAGTAATGCCTAAGGTTGCAAGTACGTATTTGCAGGTCTTACTTTGCTGTACATTATTGCTGTTTACAGTTTATTTGTATCTATAATAATATTGGAAAATAATAACCAAAAGCTGCAAAATTTTCTTAAAATTGCCAATTTAGGGACAGCAACCTGACAACAGGTTTCTCGATTTATCTGAAAAATTTAAGTCAAATGGATCTGGACCTGATAAGTTTTTTTTACCTGTCAGATTTGCACTAAATGTTTTGGTTTCAGAGATATAAGCCAAAATCTGCATTTTACCCCGATGTTCTATTTTTACCCATGGTGGCCAGGTCACCGGACACATTTTCTAAACTAGATACCCCAATGATAATTGTGGCCAAGTTTGGTTAGAAGTTTCAGAAGAGAAGATTTTTGTAAAAGTTAACGACGACGGACGCCAAGTGATGAGAAAAGCTCATTTGGCCCTTTGGGCCAGGTGAGCTAAAAACGGGTGACATTGCCAAGGTATACACACATTTGGGATGTTTCCATAGTTTTATTCCATCTGAGGAAACGGTCTCCAGTAAAATTCATCAGTTTAAAGGATTTTACATTAACATTGTGTATGTTAATTACATTAACTAATGAAACCAGAACCCAGTCGATTCATCTTTTAATGTAAATAATGTAAATAAGTTGAAATCCGAGTTTGTTGTTGAAATAGAGGGACTATTGAAACAAAGTAGACCTGGGTATAGGAACTCACAGGTACACTTGAAAGTTTATCCTCTTGATAGGAGAATTTGTGTTTATTCCGTGTTAAAAGAATATTTGTACAGGACAAAACAATTGCGTCAGAAAAATTCAAAGATGTTTAGAAGTTATGTAAAACCACACCAAAATGTTACTAAAGATACAATTGCAAGATGGATTAAAACTGTTTTGCAAAGATCAGGCATAGATACTAAGATTTATGGTGCTCACAGTGTGCGTTCAGCAACGACATCAGGAGCAAAATTGAAGGCAGTCCGTATTCATAAAATCCTTGACAAAGCAGGATGGACAAATGAAAGAAAAAGTAAAATCACAAAATTACTAAACTCCGAGAAAAATTCAAACGGAAAGTCCCTAATCACATGGCAAAATCAAATGACAAAACACATCAAAAACGAATGGAAAACAACTGTCATATTCCTGACTTGGTACAGGCATTTCAAATGTAGAAAATGGTGGATTGAACCTGGTTTTATAGCGCTAAACCTCTCACTTGTACGACAGTCTCATCAAATTCCGTTATATTTACGATGCGTGAACAAAACAGACATAATAAATAAAATAGTCAAAATATGGGTACAGCAGTTACACGCTAACGTGATGTCAACGTTTACCTCGCCTTACATAGAAGCTTCCATTTTCTTCTAGGGTTCTAGGGTTTAATTGTATATAATAAAATAATCAAACGTTAATGCAGTATAACATGAGAAATATGACGTAAATGTAGTAAATCGGAAAACTTTTTGAAAATGTAGAACTATCGGTCTTGGAAAATGGCGAACAAGAGACTCGTTTCAAAAGAAAGCTCGACATAGGGATAGTGATCCGACGGCTGCAGCGTTAGATTACATCTTGAAAGCTTTATATTTTAGAAGGTGAAAGACCTGGATGCTACGTACTTTGTATATATAAACCTTATGTACGAAGTTTCTGTCTGTCATATGTCCATTGTCCTTGACCTTTTTTTCATGGTTCAGTGACTACTTGAAAATAAAGTTAAGATTTTTTGTAATGTTAATTTTCTTTATTATTCATTGATTGATTGTTGTTTGCTTTACGCCGCATTAGCACAGAAAGGCTATATCGCGGCGAGAGCTAATTCGAATATTATAACAATTTAAGGTTTATTTTTAAAATCAGACAAAAGGTCTTTCAATAAACTAAAATTATAGACTAAAGCAAATTGGTTATTTACAAATAAAAATCAACACTAAGATAACGTGATAAAAATTAAAATCGTTTTAAATATAACAACATTTTTATATTTTTTGATATATTCCAATTTCTTTTAAGAATGAAACAATATTTGTAAATGGAACATTATTAAATAAATCATACATATTATTGACATTGAAATGCTTCTTCCGAATATCAGCATAGTCAATACAATGAATTAAAACATGTTTAATAGTATACTTGCAGTTGCAAGGTACACATTGTGGTTCATCTTCATTTTTTAAAAGATACTCGTGTGTCACTCTAGTATGACCAATTCGGCATCTAGAAATAACACACTGATCTTTTCTGCACATTAAATTATTAAATGGTTTACCTAAATTAGGTTTAATTTCATGTAATTTGTTACCATCTCTCTTACTCCATTCATTTTTCAAAATATTAAAAACATATTTTCTAATATTAGATTTAAAATCGGTATATGGTACATCACAGTTAGATAAAGTGTCACCCAGGGCATTCTTTGCCTCAAGGTCTACAGCTGTGTTTCCATGGATTCCAACATGACTCGGCACCCATAGAAATATTATTTCTTTAAGAAGAATTTTTAAATTCCTCATTACATATAAAATTTTGAGAATTGTTGGGTTTTTAATTTTAGTATTTTGTATAGCTTGTAAGCATGAAAGTGAATCAGAACATATAATAAATTTGGATTTATCTGAAGAAGCAATAAATTTCAAAGCCAAAATTATTGCTTCTGCTTCAGCAGTAAAGATGGATGCAGCAGATGGCAAACGGAGAGTTGCAGCTCTGTCCCTGAAGACAGCAGCAGATGCAACTCTGTCACCATCTTTTGATCCATCAGTACAGACAGTTGAAAAATCTGAATAATTGGCTTTAATTTCAGCATAGTGTTGCTGAATTAAAAGAGGATTTGTTTCATTTTTATTGTGTTTACGGAGATCAAATATCATTTTTGGTTTGGGAAGTTCCCATGGAGGACATTTGCAAGTTTCAACTTGAGCAACAGATTTTAAATCAAAAGTAGCTAAATGTGGTTTTAAACGTATACCTAACGGAGGAATTTTGTTTTCATGTTTTGCCATAATATCTTCATAAATTGGATTAAAAACACAGCTGTAGGCAGGATTATCTGAATAGGCTTTTAGTTTGACAGCATATTGAAGTCCAAGCTTCAAACGTCTGTCAAAAAGTGAATGCTCATCAGCCTCTACATACAGACTCTCAACTGGTGAGGTTTTAAAGGCGCCAAGACAGAGACGCAAACCCTGGTGATGCACAGCATCGAGAATCTGTATGTAGGACTTCCGTGCAGAGCCATACACTATAGAATCATAATCTAGTTTGGATCTAACTAGAGATCTATATAAATTAAGTAAAATGTTGCGATCAGCACCCCAGTCGGTGCTGCCGACAACTTTTAAAATATCTAATGCTTTTAAACATCTTGATTTTTAACATTTTGATATGGGGGAGAAAGGTTAATTTTTTATCAAAAACTAACCCTAGAAATTTATTTTCATCAACCATTTTAATTGGGTTTCCATATAAAGTGAGTTCTGGATCAAGATGCAATTTTCTTTTGTTACAAAAATGCATCCCGACCGTTTTTGAAGTAGAAAATTTAAAACCATTTTCCGAGGCCCATTTTTCAATTCTTCCAAGACATAATTGTAATTGTCTTTCTGTGTTATTCATATTTTTGCCTCTGTAACATATTAGAAAATCATCAACGTACAATGAACCTTCAATATTACTTTTTAAAACTTCAACAAGGCTGTTGATTTTAAGACTAAATTATGTAACTGATAAAATACTCCCCTGAGGGACACCCATCTCTTGATCGTACAGATCAGACATGGTTGAATTTACTCTAACATTAAATTGTCTGTTAGACAGAAAATTCGAAATAAAATTTGGCATATTGCCTTTCAACCCCATATCAAACAGATCTTTTAAAATACCATACTTCCATGCAGTATCATAGGCCTTTTCAAGATCGAAAAAGACCGACACCACATGTTCATTTTTCGCAAAACCATTACGGACAAATGATTCGAATCGAACAAGATGATCAAGAGTACTGCGACCTTGTCGGAATCCACACTGGATATGGGCTAAAAGCCCATTTGATTCCAGGAACCAAACAAGGCGATCGTTGACCATCCGTTCTAGTGTTTTACAGACACAACTGGTAAGAGCAATTGGCCGATAATTAATAGGATCCGTGTGATCTTTACTTGGTTTTGGAATAGGCACGACGGTTGCAAGCTTCCAGATTGATGGTAAATCACCAGATTCCCAGATGTTATTCATGAGCTGCAAAAGAGCTTCCAGCGAGGAATCTGGCAAGTGTTTTAAGAGTTGGTAGTGAATATTATCAGGTCCACAAGCTGTATCATGGGCTTTTGACAGATATGTTTTAAGTTCTTCAAGAGAAAAGAGTTTATTATAATTTTCACCATTTTAAAGTTCAACTTTATTTTTTCTTTTTGTTTTTTAACTTTTTTAAAATCTTCCCTGTAGTTGTTAGAAGAAGAAGATTTCGCAAAAGTTTCACCAAGCTTGTTGGCAATATCCTTTTCAGATGTTAATAAATCATTGCCATTTTTTAAATGTTTTACTGTGGCTTTAGAATTTTTACCTTTGATCTTTTGTATCATGTTCCATACTTTTGTCATCGGAGTGCGAGATGTTATCCCCGAGACAAATTTCTTCCAAGACGTTCGTGACGCCAAATTGAAAACACAAAACTCGCCGGTTTTTTTTTTAAATAGATCATCACAGCGAGACAACACAGCATTTGAAGGCATGCTTTAGCTGGCCGCTAAACAAAAGTGTGTACTAGTTCAATGATAATGAAACAGTCTGTATGAACAATGCAACCTCTTAAATATAATTTTGAATCTAATTTCAAGAAAAAAATATTTCCACCTTTACTTTTGTCAATTTTAATGTTTTATACTCTTAGGAAGTTCAAATTTTATTTTCAGAATATTATGGCTTGTTGTGATAAATTATCAGATGATATAGAACAACTGAAAAGGAGCTTCCCCGACAGGTAACGTAATGACAAAATAACATATATAACAAATGATGGATCTAGGCGATCTACATATTCAAAAACACCCCGTGTATTATCGGTATTCATTGTTTTGCAAATAAATGTTCAAAATATGTTTATAATTGATTTCCTTTTATTGAAAGTAATTTTTCTGGCCTTTAGATTAAAATTAAATAAAAAAATGAATGTTAATGAATGGATTGAAAAGCAAAAAGACTTTCCCTGAATCCGGAGGCTTATGGGGCCCTCGGCTGCTTTATTAAGCTAATTGGGGGAAGGAAGGCACCATATTCAACTCTGACAGTCTTTTAAAGTGTCTTTCCATCGAATAAACAACAAAAGACTATGTACAGATAGATTTGCTTTCATGCTACCGAAAAGACGTCTGTTGACACAAAACACACAAGCAGTGGCGGTAGCCTCAGGAAGACTTGGATACACGTGTCAACACGTAAATAAAGGCAACAGTAGTATACCGCTGTTCGAAAACTCATAAATCGATAGAGATAAAAGCAAATCCGGGTTACAAACTAAAACTGAGGGAAACGCATCAAATATAAGAGGAGAACAACGACACAACAAAAACACAACATTAAAATGAAACACACACAGAAACGAACTATAATATAACAATGGCCATTTTCCTGACTTGGTACAGGACATTTTAAGAAAAAAAATGGTGGGTTGAACCTGGTTTTGTGGCATGCCAAATCTCCCGCTTTTATGGCAACGTCAAACACAACACCAAAACGACAACATCACATGACAAAAAGCAATACAGGACATAAAAGAAAATGTAAATATGTTGAACCGTCCAGATAGCAGTCTAAAAGAATGCCAGGCAGAAAATCTAATGAGTAATGATATGGCGGCGAAGTGTTTGGTGGAATAAAGGAGAGCAGAAACTTAAAACTTTATAGGAACCTCGTATAGCTGAGCTTGCAATTGAAAAGTTCCATGCATACATAAATCTTTACTCTTTGGTCTTTGTTCGTTCATTATCAAGAAATCTTAAAAAAACAACAGAAGAAATATCGTTCAGAATTCGGAAATTGCATCTTTCAATGAACCAACAGATTTAGGACGATTGGATACAGTAAAAAACTATATCATATCCTCCAAACGACGAAACATTGAGACGCTTGATTTATTATGTATTTCTACACAAGAAAATTTTGTACAATTTAGATATCTCAAACACAAGAAAATTCTGTATAATTTAGATATATCTACAAACACAAGACAATTCCGTATAATTTAGACATATCTACAAACACGAGAAAATTCTGTATAATTAAGATATGTCTTCAAATTTTTCGGAGGCATATAGACCTATAGATAATCACTGCAGCGATTGCCAGACTAAGCTGTCCTAGAATGTATTGATAACCAATAATGCCAAGATCCTTACAATAAATGCAATTATCCAACGTAAATATTTAAAGGAACAGTGTTTTCTTTTTAATCAAAATGGCATTTTATTAAACTACTCATTTTCCTTGAAAGTGGAATATTTTTCAAAATCTCGGGGCAACCTGTCCATGCTCTCTCGTCTCAAGCGTCAAGATATTTCCTTTATTTTATCCACTACAATGTAATCTTTCTTACTTTCTGCCGCAGAAAACCATTTGTTCCTTCATGTTTTCGTTACACCTTATAGGACACTATACATATAATTCTTATTTTGGGTGTCGGTGTTAGGTCTTTAAATTGTTCCAACGAATCAAACCCTAACAACTGCATGGCTTGACGAATGACGTAGCCTCGTGATATAATTCTCAAGAACTCACTACAGTCGTTAACTGCATCTGTCACCTATACAAAATAAATGAAAAAATAATATTTGCACTTTTTTTTGGGAAATATAAAAATGAAATTTTAAATAAAATATACACAATATACATTAACTTCATTTGTGAGGAAAGTTGTCTCATTAGTCAGACAGAAGTTAACCCGTATACCTTTGAAACAACTGAATAATTTTAATAGTCAAATAACATGCATCTGTTTTGCAGGAAGTTGCTGATGATTATTCATAAGTTCATAAGATTTGGTGTATCTATTTTTAACTAACACAGAAACCTTTCAACAACTGATGCTGAATCTGGCACAGTCGGAAATTGCTTTCAAACCATTGGTTTTTTTTTCTGTACACAGATTCGGCAAGGTATACCAACTATTCATACAACTTATTCCGGAGTATTCTAACAACAGCGGACCTAAACATCATGCACCAGAACTTGCATAAATTCCGGAGTATTCTAACAACAGCGGACCTAAACATCATGTACCAGAACTTTAATCCAACAGCACAGATAGTAATAGATAAGTTAACAAATGATAAAGAAGACCTTAGATTTCAAGAGCCTTACGCTTTATATTATCTGAAGGACTTTGTCTACTCTTTAAATAGTGATGATATTGTCCTTTCCTTTGTCTTCAGATGTTTTGCCAAGATAAGACATCAGAGTCACCTTTAATTATCGTTCAGGAATTTTGCGAAAATGAGCCGGCAGAACCATCAGTGGAAACAGAACCGATCACATCTGCTCAGGAAACACACATGTACTCTTCTTTTAAGCGACACCCTGTTGTAAGAGTGGAATCTTTGGTAGAGAAGAAAACTTGAAACAGGTGTGCAGGATGTGTGGGCTCTCGCTATTGGGTTCACTAGCATTGCGTTGGCCTGTACGATAGGAAAAAAGTGATTGATTGTTGTTTGCTTAACGTCCAGTGGCAAATATTACATACATGTTCAGGACGAGAACAAGTTAACAATAAATACAATAGGTAGGTCTTGTCATAATAGAGGCCATTCGGGATGATGGTCGGGGAAATTTGTTCTGCCACGGGAAAATGAGGGTATATTGGATAAGGACAGAAATTTAGCCTTGCAACAGGCCACCTTCGGACCCCTCAAAGAGTTGTTGCAAGGGTTCTTAACGTGCAAAGAACGTGGCACTCTCTTTACACGAGGCATCGGATTCTGACCGGACGTGACTGCGAACTTGATACATCCCGCACAGCCAAACGGACGCCCACTTCGGCAAGCGTTTTACTGCAGGTCGGGAGAAGACCAAGTGACCATATTTCGTTTCCCCAGTCACCCTTGAGGGTGGAAAAAAGTGAACCCCAAAGTGTGCCTTACTACTGTAACTAACATTGCCACGTCCACTTGTATTTTTTGTCCATCTGATGAGTTAAGCCTTTCTCAACTGATTTTTATAGTTCGTTCTTATGTTGTACTGTTATACCACTGTCCCAGCTTAGGGGGAGGGTTGGGATCCCGCTAACATGTTTAACCCCGCCACATTATTAAGTATGTGCCTGTCCCAAATCAGGAGCCTGTAATTCAGTGGTTGTCGTTTGTTTGTGTGTTACATATTTGTTTATCGTTCATTTTTGTCGAGCCTTCGACTTTAGTCGAAAAAGCGAGACATAGCGATCCTACATTCCGTCGGCGTCGGCGGCGTCCACAAATATTCACTCTGTGGTTAAAGTTTTTGAAATTTTAATAACTTTCTTAAACTATCCTGGATTTCTACCAAACTTGGATATAAGCTTGTTTATGATCATAAGATAGTATCCAGAAGTAAATTTTGTAAAAATAAAATTCCATTTTTTCCGTATTTTACTTATAAATGGACTTAGTTTTTCTGCCGGGAAATATTACATTCACTCTGTGGTTAAAGTTTTTAAAATTTTAATAACTTTCTTAAGCTATCCTGGGTTTGTACCAAACTTGGACAGAAGCTTGTTTATGATCATAAGATAGTATCCAGAAGTAAATTTTGTAAAAAAATAAATCCATTTTTTCCTTATTTTACTTTTAAATGGACTTAGATTTTCTGTCAGAAAACAACACATTCACTCTGTGGTTAAAGTTTTTAAAATTTTAATAACTTTCTTAAACTATCCTGGATTTGTACCAAACTTGGACAGAAGCTTGTTTATGATCAAAAGCTAGTATCTAGAAGGACATTTTGTAAAAAAATAAATCCATTTTTTCCGTATTTTACTTTTAAATGGACTTAGATTTTCTGCCAGGAAACAACACATTCACTCTGTGGTTAAAGTTTTTAAAATTTTAATAACTTTCTTATACTATTTTGGATTTGTACCAAACTTGGACAGAAGCTTGTTTATGATCAAATGGTAGTATCCAGAAGGAAATTTTGTTTTCTTCCAGTTAACATTACATTCAGTCTGCAGTTAAAGTTTTTAAACATTTATTAGATTCATAAACTATCCTGGATTTTTAACAAACTTGGACAGAAGCTTCTTACAATCAAAAGACAGTATCAAGAGGAATATTTTTATTGATTTACTTCCTCATTTTTGTTGAGCCTGCAATTAACAGAAAAAGTAGGCGAGACACTGGGTTCCGCGGAACCCTTACGAATTTTTTATATAAATGAGGCCGTTAGTTTTCTCGTTTGAATTGTTTTACATTGTCATTTCGGGGCCTTTTATAGCTGACTATGCGGTATGGGCTTTACTCATTGTTGAAGACCGTACGGTTACCTATAGTTGTTTATTTCTGTGTTATTTTGGACTCTTGTGGAGAGTTGATTCATTGGCAATCATACCACATCTTCTTTTTATATTGGCCAACACAAAAAAAGAAAAGCTAGATTTACACCTTATTGATAGTTTATTATTGATTAAATTAAGTGTTAAATTATTCACACAAATTTACCAAAGTTTACTTAACAATGTTTAGAATAAATCAAATTGAATCCGCATTGATGAGACAACAACTTTGAAATTGTGCGCCTATTCACCGATTTTCACAATGCAGTTCTGGTCTACGAATTAAGCCAACTACAGCCAGTGAGCTTTTACACCAGTCCAGCCAATTAACAGTCTATCTCATTATCCTGACACATCTAAATATCCAGAACCGACAACACCATTTCCATCAGATGTACAAGACTGACTATCACTAGTTAATAGAAGATCTTTGACAGACAGGAAGTTTGACGAGGTTTACCAGCGTCTTGCCACACTTGAAAAAAAACCCTATGAACATGTTTTATGTTAATTTTTCTTTGTAATTGTCTTTAATTTAAGTACCAGTTTGTTTGAATTCCTGAAAACTGAAAGTATATATATATATTAATCGTGTATAGATTGTACATATATTCAGTAGTTCAATACTCGTCAAGAGCCATGTTGTTATTTCCTAATTGTAAGCTTATGCACATATTTGCTATCAATTTTTCAGTGATGTCAGCAGGCACTCTACCTTTTGTCATTGTTATAAAATGTGTATAGCCTATGGTGGTTTTAACTTTGCGAATCAACAAGCCTAATTGATGTACTGGCTCCCTGTCATTAAGTGAGAGTACATGTAGAACATATTTCTGACACTGTCAGGAATTGACACAGATAAAGAGTCAGTTTATTCTGACAATGAAGAGAACGAAGTAAAGATACATTTTGAGGAGTCAGAGCTTCAAGATCAACCACTTCATGATGGCTCTGCACACACTGCCATGTCGGCTTATATAAGCATTATGATGTTTATCATGAGACACTGCTTAACAAAAAGACGCCTTCACAGATTTACGGTTACTATTGGTTTCATATATGCATCAGCCTTGTAAATTGACGACATCTGTATGTAAGCTCAAAGAACATTTGAAGAAAAAAGATGGATAGCAAAGAGCCTATCTAACATTTTATAAATATGATACATGTGGAACACTTTATTTGAGGGAGAATACTAGGAAAGAAGATTGCACTAATGTTATCAAAGGTACTAGGATAATAATTTATTACGCCAGACGCGCATTTCGTCTCATCAGTGACGCTCATATCAGCAGTTAAAAAGCCCAACCAGTACTAAGTTGAAGAGCATTGAGGATATTCTGATATACCAGATGATATACAAACTTGTAATATTGAAACCATAATCATTCAAGAAGAGCTATGATAAACACATTAAAGACATGAGAATTGTGTGCAGACAAACGAAAATAGACTAGGAACGCTTGTATGCTGTATACTTCTCTCTCACTGCAAGAAGCCAAGCGAGTTGGACTGAAAACATAATACAATACACATATTTTTAAAGGATATAAACATCTTTGTTCCAAAGGACCGGCTTCAATACAGATGATTGATTGGGAGGTTAAATAGAAATATAGAGAAAGACACACTCGAACACATCCAAAAATTAATGGAATGTAAAATAGAAAATATGGTGGTAATACATCACCCATATGAACTGAGGGAAAACAGGAGACAGTTGAAAAAAAGATAAAATAATTCACAGGAAAGTGAAAGATTGTGTCCTATCTTATTTCTAAAATACTATTTTGTTTTTATTACCTAAGCACCAGGCCGCAGTTTTATGCTCTAAATAGTCTTATACTATATTTTATTTGTCTTTATTAATATAACTTTTCTGTTTAGTCGTACTTGTACATCCCGTCATTGTGCTATTAACATTCATAGTTCTTGTATTCTTGTCTTATGATATTGCTACTGTTTTTGTTTGTAGTTTTCTATGTTTTGTCTCGTGTACAATTAGTTGTCTGTGTCTTTTTTCTTTTTTGTCATGGCGTTGATATTTTATTTTCGATCTATGAGATTGACTGTCCCTCCGGTATCGTTTGCATCTCTTGGATGTTGAAATCGAATGTTGAATATTGAATACGAATCATGAAAGTTGAATGTTGAATGTAGAAAATAAATATTGAGAACAAAAGATTATATAATACAATATACAATTATATACATCACAGAGTAGATACTATTCTGTACGCTATCCGGAAGTCGCGATTTTCGAAGCGATGATTTCCAACTGGCTAACAGGACGGTTTTGCCTACGGTGACTTTTCTCATCATTTGTTTACTCCTATATCTATAAAGTGCTTTGAACATCTTCAAGGTATGTATAGCATCATAAATATGAGTAACTGTAACAAAAACATGCATTAATTTATAAAATATACGTGTGCATCACACCAACTTGATAGAAAAAAGTGAAATCGATGGACAATTTTGCTCTCGTAGTACAAAGCAAATAATCTTTTATTGCAAATACGGCAATTTGAAGGTATATACGTGTCTATGTGATATTATGAATTGTCCAGGGAACTATAACGTGTAATTTCTTTCATCAGACATTACAAATATATTTCTGATGATTTTTGTAGACGGCATAATTGTATTTTTGTTCCGTCAGTCTTGATTTAAAATCAAATGCCTTAAAAGCAATACATGATTCGCTTGTGGACTTTGTAATAGTGTATCGTTGCAGTTATCTGTTTAGCTATTACATTTTTAAAGACTATTTACATCGTCCGCCGTTGACCAATTGATGATAACATAAATCAAGCTTGTCTCTTTTAAAATCATTTATGATAAGGAATCCGATAAAGATAAATTAATAGTTATATCAGTGACGGATCCAAAAAAAGGGGATCCGGCGGTTTGAAACCCCTTTTTAACTATCAATGCATTTTTATGGGAACATATATTTGGAATCCCCTTTTCTCCTGGATTGGACCCCCTCTTCATTTAAAAATGGCTGGAACCCCCAATGTATATTAAGTGGTTTATGAGGAGATGCGCTTACAAAACCGGCGAAACATATTGTACCGGTCCAACGGACGAACGGAAAGACGGACGTCATTATCACTATAAACCCCCGCTTTACAAAGTGGTGTACAATTGAGTGTCAAAGAGACAGCTCTACATCCAAAAGAAAGTGAAGGAACTGTGATCAATTATAGGCTACAGTACGGCCTCGAATGTGTGTAAATACATGCATTTTTATATAACAATTAAATCTGTGTGTTTGTACAATTTAAGTATAACGGAGGACATTTCTGAAACTTGTATATACAACAAACCTTCCTCTTATTTTAGCAACATTTAAACATCCTTATACTTAATGTAGTAAGTGGAGTACACCCTAGCAAGCTAAAACATGTTTCATAAGTTTTCAGGATGTGAATTTATTGAAATATATTTGTGTTATTTAGAAAAGTGCCACCTTCTGATGTATCGTAAATAACTTTGAAATCACCACTAGAATACAGTGAAAAAAAGACTGATCATACAGTTTCAAAATATACAAGCGAGACTGATCGTACAGTGAGAAATTCAAACAAGTGTAATTTTCTTATTTCTGGCTTCAAAGATCTGGTTGAAACTTTTACCACCACTTGAAATATATTTCATTTAGTTAATTAAGTCTGTTTTTTACGTTAATTTGTACAGTAAGAGGGTAAACAGATTATTTTTAGGTTCACCGACTGATTTTCCTTAGTGATGCACTTGAAAATCTCTTCAATAAGGCAAACATACAAATAATAAATGTGCTGAATATAATTCTAAACCATTTGAGAATATCGATGTCAGCTGAATTAATCAACAAGCAATGTACAGACGATCAACTTACCGTTTAATTCAGTATATCCATCAAATTAAAAATGTGATCCAAAAAGTTCTCGCTTCGAAAATCGCGACTTCCGGATAACGTACAGAATAGTATCTACACTGTGTATACATAGCAATTTGATGTATATATACACAATTTGATATTTACATCCGGCCCATTGGACCTATATGTCACTTTAGCAATATTATATTATATCCGAAAACGTAAAAGTTTACGAAATAAAAATACAGAATTAGACGTAAAGTTGTTTTTTTTCTATGAATGAAGGGGCCTCGGTGACCGAGTGGTCTAAGTAGTTACTACTGTAATCACTAGCCAGTCAACAGTTAGGTTGTGAGTTCGAACCCCGCTCGTGCGGGTGCACTCGACTCCAATCTTAATTGACTAGGATTGTCAGTTTTCATATCGAAGGTCGGTGGTTTTCTCCGGGCACTCCGGCTTCCTCCACCAATAAAAACTGGCCGCCACGAAATAGCCCAAAAGCGGTGCTTAAAAGTGGCGTTAAAACACCAAAAATCAATCAATGAATGAAAGCTGAATTTACAAATTTTGCAGTTTGAATTTGATAGTTTTTCAATAAATGGATGTTTTTCGCTATTGTCACTGAAATTGTCTAATGCGGCCATAGGTAGAAACATTTGTCTAAGTTTGTCATAGCATGGACAGTTTAACATAAAATGTTTTTCATCTTAGACCTCTTGCTTTACAGTACACATATTCGGTCTGGTAGCGCTTCGTAACGGAACCTTCCAGTCTCAATGCGTACAGGAAGAATCCCACATCTTAATTGGGAAAGAGCCTATCGTTCTTGTTTAGACATATTTGATGTGATATACTGTTCTAGTTCGTAATTTTCTTTGAAGGTCACAAATGTTCGTAGTTTCGGTGATAAAGCAGATTTGTATTTCCATTCACTTTCAGTATAACATAAAAGTTTTTCTTTAGCTTCTTGTATGTCCACTGTTTGTTTTGTTTCATAGAGGTTACTTTAACCAAGTTTATAAAAGATGTCCATAGCTTGTATGCACCAGAATCCATTATTCTTATAGTGTGAACATCATTAGTGTGCATAAGCTCTCAGTTCATCTTGATATATTGGCACAGGGAAAAGTTTTTACTGGTGTTTTTCAGTCTTCATACATTGCTGAAAATATTAAGGAACTTACTAAACAAAGATGCAACAAGGAATATTGTCAATGTAGATAGGGATCTTGTACTGGATGGTAGCATCCGTGCAATCCTTAAATGATTTTGCTACAATTAATGTAAAATTCGCATGAGACAAGGCATTGACAATGGAGTTCCAACAAGGGAATTTCTGCAGTTAGCTATTAAAGCAAAAACAAATCTAGGATTTCTGAAGGAGAACAAGATAATTATAATACTACAATGCACTATTCAGGTAATAACAAATTTATATCGACTTACAGTTGAGTATCGGTGACTTAATATCATGGGAATTCAGGAGATGATCAGGGATTGGTGAACAGATTTATAGCGACTTACAGTTGAGTATGTTGTGCTGCTTATGGTACGGATTCCTAGGGGCAAACTGTAAGCGTACCAAACTTTTCGACGGAATTGCAGAACCTTCTGAGCATTCATACTTCGCTCTTATTATCTTTTCATTGAGAGATTTGAATTCTGAGAGATCTGTAACACCATGTCGACGATCATCAGCTGCTGTAATATTCTCTATAAGCCCTGACAAGGCATTGGAAAATGTATCAAACTGACCACTTACGTGATTGATTGATTGTTGGTTGCTTAACGTCCAGTGGCAAATATTTCATGCATATTCAGGACGAGAACAAGTTCACAATAAATACAATAGGTAGGTCTTGTCACAATTGAGGCCATCTGTATCTTTTGATGTTTTTGTCATTTTTTTGTGGTGACATCTAATAAACTTATCTAGAAAAAGTGACTGATTATATGTTATATCTTGTACAATTATCTATTTAAAGCAGACGAATTTATTAAAAAATATAAAACATAACTAATTAAGTGCCCTATATAAGGTAACATCTAATATGGAAAGCTATACATGCACCTTACAACATTTTCTTTTACTAAAAACCGAAGTTCATTCTGATTTTCCTCGAACCGTTTTGTTCCTCAAATGTTTTCCAAAATAGAGCTTCAACTCTTGCATTTCCTCTTCCGACCATTTCTTTCTGTTTGTAGTGACTGATCTTTTGGAGTTGATTTTAGCATCTGTGTAAGTCTTTCACCTTTCCACCATCACAAGTACTGTCTTTGGCAGCTTCACTACTTACAGTTTTACCAATTATATCTGAAATTTTAGTAGATCTATTTAAACAAAACTTGTATACAATTTTAGGTCTCTACTGCGTCCAAAATATTAAGATGGAATGTTAATTGAACAACAAAAAATGTATATAAGAAGACGAAGAAAAATAGTTTAGATTGATTGATTGTTGGTTGCTTAACGTCCAATGGCAAATATTTCATGCATGTTCAGGAGGGAACAAGTTAACAATTAATATATTAGGAAGGTCTTAAATAATTGCAATCCAGGAAATAGAAAATATGATCTGGTCAACAATTTCAGACGAAAGACTGTTTGACCTTCTATTTTTTGTTACAAGTAGTGCACATGAAAACTTTCCCTCGGAAGGAAAGGACGTTGTTGGTACTGCTATAACAATAAGTATTCTCAGATTGATTGATTGTTGGTTGCTTAACGTCCAGTGGCAAATATTTCATGCATATTCAGGACGAGAACAAGTTAACAATAAACACAATAGGTAGGTCTTGTCATAATAGAGGCCATTCGGGGTGAAGGTCGGGGAAATTTGGACTGCCACTGGAAAATGAGGGTATATTGGATAGAAACAGAAATTTTGCCTTGCAACAGGCCACCTACGGACCCCTCAAAAGAGTTGTTGCAAGGGTTCTTAACGTGCAAAAAGCGTGGCACTCTCTTTACATGAGGCATCGGATTTAACGTCCCCATTCTGACCGGACGTGACTGTGAACTTGATAGATCCCGGACAGCCAAACGGACGCCCCACTTCGGCAAGCGTTTTACTGCCGGTCGGGAGAAGACCAAGTGACCATATTTCGTTTCCCCAGTCACCCTTGGGGGTAAGTATCCTCAGAATAAACATCTTTGTTATTAATTGATTTTATTTAGTATTACAAAAGGGATATTTCAACAGAACTAAAGTGAGTGAAAATTTGAAGAGAACTATCTCAAGATGTATAACAATCAAACGAGTATCCGAGTACTAAAACTGTACTCGAGTACTCGGCCTTCCGAGCGAGTACCCGAGTACTCGTTGCCATTCCTAGTTCAAAATTATGAATTAACTGTCAGCAAAACTTTCAATTTTTTGAAATACTAAGGCTTTTCTACCTCAGGAATAGATTACCTTAGCTGTATTTGGCAAAACTTTTTGGAATTTTTTGTTCTCAATGCTCTTCAACTTCGTACTTAATTTGGCCTTTTTAACATTTTTTTTTCGAGCGTCTTTTATAGACGAAGTATCAGTATCACAAATCTTATCTTGAATTATATCCTTTTTTTTTGGAAATGTTTAGAAATTCAAATGTGACGTCACTTTATGCGTCGATCTCTTCGGCCAACATATAATACGTTTTTCGGCTGTGCTTTTTTATGTGCTGATTGAGGTTGTTTTACGTGTTCGTTTTTAGTCTGCAGTTAAGTCACCACTTCGGTGTAAACATGTATATCTGTTATATAGTCAATTTTATAAATTTACTGTTTGCAAAAGTATGAATTATTCCAAATACTAAGGATTTTCTTATCCCAGGCAGATAACGTAAACCGTATTTGGCACAACTTTTTGGAACTGTTGGTCCTCAATGCTTTTCAATTTTGTACTTGTTTTGGCTTTCGAACTTTTTTATCTGAGCATCACTGACGAGTCTAATGTAAACGAAACGCGCGTCTGGCGTATTAAATTATAAGCCTGGTACCTTTCGATAGCTATTAGTTATGTGTTTCTCTGTTCTATTTATTCTCTCATTTATATGTATTGTAGTCTTGTCATGTAATGTTGTCATTTTAATGTTATATTTAACATTGCCATAAGAGCGGGAGGTTTGGCTAGCCACAAAACAAGGTTCAACCCATCATTTTTTCTTAAAATGTCCGGTACAGGGTCATGAAAATTGCCATTGTTATATTAAAGTTTGTTTATGTGTGCTGCATTTTAGTGTTGTGTTTCTGTTGTGTCGTTGTTCTCCTCTTATATTTAATGTGTATCCCTCAGTTTTAGTTTGTAGCCCGGATTTGGTTTTTTTTTCTCAATCGATTTATGAATTTCGAACAGCGGTATACTACTGTTGCCTTTATTCGGGAAAGATTGATTGATTGTTGGTTGCTTAACATCTGGCAAATATTTCATGCATGTTCAGGACGAGAACAAGTTAACAATAAATACAAAATGTAGGTCTTGTAATAATAGATTAGCTCAAATGAACTGGACGCTGTCAACTTAATGAATGAACCTGAACACAGCTATGACACTGAACCCAATGACAATACTGATAACCTAAACAATGAATTAAAAACAGTCTTAGAAAATGAGAACATACCAAATCCAATATTTTAACAAAGTAGTAGTATGAATTTGAGAATGATATCAATAGCTACAAGAAAGGACAGCAATCCGTTTAGTATATTGTGTGGGGTAAAAATCACTGGTGGTGTTATAAACTTGAATATTTACTCTGGGAAAAGGAAGCATTATGAGCTAGATAGTTCACAACCTAATATTCCATTATTTGAAAATTACAAACCAGTGACACATTGTTACGTTGATTTATTTGTGTATGATAATTAATAAAATGCTCCGCAGGGCGCAGCTTGCTACATTTCATTGCAGTAAAAAAGACATATACCGTAGATGTTTCAAATCACAATTTTTTTTATTTGGTGATTCTATCGAATATTTTGGAAACTTGAGGCTACATGATAACTAAACTTTGTACACAGGAAGAAAAAGGGTGAACAGTTGGTTAACTTCCAGTGATTTTGTTATTTGCAATGAAACATTAAGTGATTTTTTTCATAAGTAGACGAATTGATAAATCTTTACACATATCAAGTCTTTCTTAATTTGAAATAAAGATAAATTTTCTACATTTTCTTGAAAAGTGCAAATTTAACAAAAACTAATAGGGGGAAATTAATGGTGGTATTACACTTCTTTTCACAAAGCAAACCAGGCTATTATTTGATTATAGTTTTTTTTAATTATTTGTGTATTCCCTAATTTTTTTTAAATTTCACAGTCCAGTCATTAGTATTTAGTTATGTTTTTGACAGATTTTCCTCCTGGTTGGGACGGAAAGCAATTCTTACATTTCCAAAACTAATTAACGGTTAAAGGTTTCATCTAATACAATTATCCAAAAAGTGGTTAAATTAACTGAAAAATGTAAACTGTTCAACAAAGCTATGTTGGTTCATGTTAAGAGCAATTCTCTGTAACCACCAAAATCCAATGGCACACACCAAACCAAAATGCCCCATATTTGATGTAATTTTGTTAAGTAGGCTAAGATGAGAAAAAAATTATGTTACACAAAAATGATATGTTTTGTCGTTTCCATGGTAACTGAGTCTGAACATGTCACAATGTGGAATAATGGCCTGAGATCCAATTTGCAGAAATTACTGTTGCTGTGTACATGTTGAACACAAAAAAGCACCTCACTATCAATATCTACTACAACTTATTATGAAATAAAGAAAAATTCTTTAAAAACTGAGAATACATTAATTGTATACTTGATTTTTCCTAAAGAAAGTAGTCTTCATCAGCTATTTCTATTCTCAGATTTCAAGAAAAGCCAGCCATTTCACAGTTAATCATAAATATATTTGAATTGAGCATTATATTGTTAATAATAAATAAAACAAACATTAATGGGCAAATGAATCCCTACTAAAATATTCCATTGTAACTATGGTAAAAAATGAGCGTTTGTTGTGATATTTTTGGTTATTGGGCCCACCAAATTACCTCCCTTTTAGGAGGTCTTTTGTTGCAGGCTTACAAAAAAAGAAAGTTGAATGGAGGGAGAATCAAAAATATTTTCTGGTGGGTAGATATAACCATGTGCACTGTGAATGACTATTTGAAGCACAATGATATATGCAATGGTGACATTTTCCCACTGAAATCCTTTTCCAACCATGAAAAAATATGTATTTTGTCTGAGTGTTCTTTGACTTTGTTGCAATCTGGTTACACGGACAAGCTAACAATCTGCAATACACATAAAGAAATATGTGCGGAGAATTTAAAAAGGAGAAGAAAAAGGCAGACATGTGGTATTTCTGCAGTCAATCCATTGATTTGCTGCCACACCTCTTCAAAAGCTGGTGATCGCCATGTCAGTGTGGAGATGCACACCAATATTGCCAGGAGTACAGGTGTTTTCATTCCTGTTGGGACACGTTAGTATATACTATAGTCAGCAATTATTGAATCAACAAAAAAAATAATAAGTTTGATTTAGAATGTGAGAGAAAAAATAATCTGGTCAGCAAGGGAAGAAAAAAAGAAAAGAATTAAATTTGAAAAAAATATTGTCATGCCGCGTCCCAAAAAACATTCTGACAAGAAATAAAACTGACCTCCCTTTTTCAAGTTAAATGGTCCTTCCAATATGGCAATAACCCTCTCTCAGAATACTTTTTTCTTCCTTTGCTGACCAGAATATTTTTCCCCACACTTCAGAATCAAAATCCGTTTTTCAGAGAAAAAAAACATGCCCGCCTCCCTTTTCCAAGTTAAATGGTTGGTTCCATATAATTTTGGCAGGCCTTTAAAAAAGAATCTGTTTGCCATAATGTTTAAGGCCTTCTAGGCCTTGTAAGGAAGTATATCTAGGAACCTTTCCATACTGTTCAGTGTTGTAAAAATATGCCCACTTGATATGGAGTTGGCAGTGTCTGCTCGTACCCGCATGCGGGTACTCTTAGCCAAATTGGCTTTCATAGGCTATGCTTACCTGCAACGGATTTTATAATAAACTGTCACATCATCCAGAATGAAACGTGAAAGATACACGAAAATTATCGGTTATTTCCTGATTTTGCGAATTCAGTGAAGTTATAATGACAAATAATATTTTTTAATTTGTATTTAATGTATTAGTTTAATTAGAAATAAAATGTAAATGCACATTAATAGACTAAAATTATACTGAATTTGAATAAATACTAGAACACACCCACGAAATCATGGGTATTTAGAGCTTGGTTGAAAGTATGTAAACTGTTGTAGGATGATTTTTTGTAAAGATTTTATGTCTGGAGAATTTCAGAAAAGGTATCAAACTGAGTCATAGGCACTTGGAGACAGGACAATTATTTTAAGCCCTCTCCCTTTTTCCAAAGTCCGTTATTTTTTTGCTATCTGTTAAATTCCATGATTTTCGCGTTTCTGTATACTAAAAACATACATACAATATAAATAAAATGTGTTTGCTATTAACTATCAATTCCAAGTTTCTTCTCCACGGCGATCACTGCTATATTATATAGAGAGTCTCTATATATTATAGGATTATAATCATAGTATACATAAAGAATAACGCGAAACTGAATAATCATAATAATGGATTATAATGGTAATTATAGGACACAGAGGCATGCTGATTAATTTATTGGGGAAGAAAGAGAAGCGACACACAAAATGAGGTCTTCTCGTTTAATAGTATAGATATGTTAAAAAACTCGAGTTTGAAAGTTATTTTCTAATATAATTCGAAACCAGAAACAAAAAATTTAATATATCTAAAACGACTAAAAATAAAGTTTGAGTGTAAACACAATTTAAATCAATACTATAAAATTCCATACAATCTAAAACTAGATGCATTTGATAATTATGTACAAATGTATCCATTCAGAACTCGGGATTTATTGTTTGCTACTTCTACTGTTACACCTGAAATATGATAGAATATTTCAGGTCTTCATATATAGGTTAAAATGAAAATTAAGTTTTATGTATGATGGATAAATTTATTTGAATTAGTAAATGACAATCTATTTTATTTATCATGTTTATGATCATTTATGCTAAGAACTTGAAATGTTCTTATTTTGTTTTCTCACTTGTTTGTAATGCCTTTTTAATTTGATTCTCATCTATAAAAATATCGCATATTCCATTATTACATTATATCAATAATTATAGTTAATATTATTTAAAAACTAACCAGGAGTGTCTCTACGAAAGCGTATTATGGATATAGTAAAAATAAAATCGGTTTTGAACTTTTTTTTTCAAAGTCGAAATTTTGACATTTCAAATCTTAAAATCTCTGTGAGTAATAATTTATTTTTCACTTATTGCGATAATTTCTGGATTGAATCAAATTGTATTCCAGAATCGAGGAAATTAAATTATAAAACCGGAGGTGGGAAAGCGTAGCCTAATAAGGCCAATTTGGGGTTGGTGCTATCAAGATATTTACTATGATAAATATTTGAATAAGGTGATTTCATAAAAAGAAACAAAATCTCAAATTTTGATTAATTCTATCAGCAGCTCAAGCATAACAAATCGCCCCACTGGCAAATCGCCCCACTTGCGAAAAGGGCATAATCCTGTTAAATTTAATCCTGCCAACTGGCACCACTTAATGAAAAAATGTTAAATCTAGATGAATATATAATTTTCAGGTCTGCTAACTCGCCCCATTTAAATGAAAACTAATATCGTAGAATTGTTTATGGTTTGAAAAAAATGAGAAATTTGGTGGCATGGTTTTAAAAATTTTTAAAAAGTAAAGTAGCCTTCTTTTTTAGCTTCGGGCCCCATGTGAGCTTATGCCATCACTTGGCGTCCGTCGTCGTCGTAAACTATTTCAAAAATCTTCTCCTCTGAAACTACTGGGCCAAATACCTTCAAACTTTAACTAAATGTTCCTTAGGGTATTTAGTTTATAAATTGTATCCGAAGTTTTGATCCATCGACAAACATGGCCGCCATTGCTAAAAATAGAACATATGGGTCAAATGCAATTTTTGGCTTATATCTCAAAAACTAAAGCTTTTAGAGCAAATCTGACATGGGGTAAAATTGTTCAATTGGTCAAGATCTATCAGCTCTGAAATTTTCAGACGAATCGAACAACCCATTGTTGGGTTGCTGCCACCGAATTGGTAGTTTTAACAAAATTTTGCAGTTTTTTGTTATTATTTTGAATATTATTATAGATATATAAACTGTAAGCAGCAATAATGTTCAGCAAAGTAAGATCTACAAAAAAGTTAATATGACCATAATTGTCAATTGACCCCTTAAGGAGTTATTGCCCTTTAAAGGCAATTTTACACAATTTGTTCATCAAGTTTGCTAACATTTAAAAATCTTCTCCTCTGAAATACAGGTGAGCGATTCAGGCTCTTGAGAGCCTCTTGTTATATTTGTCATGCATTTACAATGTCTACTGTGTATCCTTGTGCTTTTCTGTGATGCTCACATGAGTCATGAGTTAGCTTTCTTAATTAATCGTGGTTTTATCTATCCCAGTAGTTCTGTCATGAGTGGGGCAAATCGGCAGACCTTATTTCAACGGGATTTTAAACCTTTTCATAAGTAGGACAAGTTATCCAACCTATTTTCAATGGGATTTTACCCTTTTTCATAAGAAGGACAAGTTATCCAACCTATTTTCAATGAGATTTTAACCTTTTTTATAAGTGGGGTGAGTTGGTAACCAAGAGTGGGACAATTTTTTAGATGGTGGGGCAAGTTGTTGAAAAAGTGGGGCGATTAGGTGTGGGGCGATTTGTCATGGATTCCTTCTATCATTAAAGAAAGCCATTGAAGTCCAGTCACACTGTTTGTCCGTCCATCCTTTTTGTATTGTACTGTAAAAGAACAGAGGGTTTGTATGCATGCTGTAAAAATGACACTTATGTCCAACATTTTCTCTCATATCCAACACAATTGAATATTAATGTAGTGTTTATATATCATGTATATAAATGTGATTTTAAGTGTTTATCGTGTTTTATTTATTTACAGCAATTTGTAGACTTTGTCGTGAAGAAGTCATCAAGGCTACAACAAATTATAATGGTCCAGTTGTTGACAAACATGAAACTGTAACTGAAGCAGAGCAGACACATTTGCAGGTAAAATTTGAGTGATAACACTACATTATTTGAAGACCCTAGGTTGTCAATAGTCAATAATTTTCCAGAATTGAAACTTAGGCGGGGTTGGTTCTTCCTTACATCATTTTATAGTTTCAAATAAAAATCAGCAATACAGAATGAAATCATAACTTGATCTTTAACTCTTCATAGCAGAATTACATACTAAGTATCAGCAGATTATCTGAAACCATTTAGTAGAAATATATAAAGGAAACTGGTTTTTTTTTAAATCCAAGGGGCCATTATTTCAGCAATACCATTATTTCAGCAATAAACAGTGAAGTGGAATGAACTTCAAGATGATCTACAATTCATCATAGAACATTCAATGCATACAATATAGCAGCTCAATTATCAATTTCTGCAAGCGTTCCCCCAAAAAAGGCAGGAAATTTCGAAAAACTTTCCATATTTAAAGACTAGTTATTATTTCAGCAAAAATTAATGGCGTGCAAGGAAACTGTTATTATTTTAATCTATGTAACATTACATTTTTATTTAAGGAGATCAGTGTATATACAGGACATGAGGAACAGGAAGATGTTTCTTTGTCAGGGAGAAGGAAAAGGGTTTGTATTTTGTTTCTGTTTTATATTATCCAAAATTGAAAAGGCATTTTTATGGGTATTGCCTGTATATCTGAGACAGCTACTATATACATGGCAGACTTGATATTTGGTCAATTGATAGAGTACAGTTAAACTAGGTTTCACTATGATGTAATTTTCAGCATGAACAACTTAATTAGGTTTTGGATTAAGGGTCATATCTAGATGTAGATAGCTGATATTTAAGGAGTACACAAGAATTCACTAAGAAGTAGGTCACTCTGCCCTACATTTGCAGCTATTACATTTATTGATAAGGAGTGGGACGTCACGTGTCTCATACACAAATTTTCTAATTCATGTATTAAAATTTTATAAAGGAATCAATGGTTCTAAAAATTATAGCTTTTGCAATTGTCCTATTTTAAATACATGTATTTGCTACAAATGAAATTCTTGACATATATATTAAAAATGTCTTTGTTTTATTTTTAAAGACAGTGGATTGCCTTGACAGAAATGATCAGTTTAAAAGAATTTGTGTACATGTAAGTATTCATGCAGTACTTAAAAAATAAAAACTATCCCTATTTCCTCTTTTACTTTAGATAGTTTCCTTCACCCAACTATATCTCCCCTGACAACTTGCTTTGAAAACATTTTATTACCCCAATTTTAGCATCTTGGCTACAGGAAAAAAGGTAGGGTTGGCGACATAAACAAGGGTTTGGTTGGGAAATGGTAAGCAAACATATTATCATTTTGATCATTCATCTAATGAGCTTTATTTAGTAAGCTGTTATAGAAACACATATGTATTTAACAGACTATAATAGCATGGTGTTTTCAAATAGGAAACAAAATGAAACGTTAGAGTAGACAACGTACCCATATCTATTGATTTACGCAGCACCCCATATTAGAATAAAAATAATTAACAGTAAACATTGTTGAACAAATATAAGAAAAAAAAAATGCATGATATGCACAAAATTTTGGTAAATAAAGTTTTATTTGTGGTCAGTAATATACTTATTTTAATACATTTCGACTTTACCGTTTATCATTTAAAATTATGATGCTTTATTTTTTTAGGATGTTGAAGAATCAAGCCAGAGTAGCACTATGAGTTCTTTGCAGACAGCAGATAGTCAAGAATCATATGCATCTGTGATGAACATTTCCAGATTAGAGAGTCTCAATACCTTCTTGCATAACTGTAATGTTAAAAGTTTATCAAACCCATTAGCAGTAGCAAGTGAAAGAACTAAAAGACGCTACATTGATAAAGCAAAAGAATGTGTGTTTGCTGTTTTGGAAACCATTGCTCCAAAAGAAAAAGATTTGCTATTGGAATCCATTATTTTTGAAAGAAATGAACAGGAGCAGCCTGCTGACGATACCCTACAGATCCTTAAAAAAATCTATATCCAAGCAGAATCATGGCAATTCCAAAGACAAGTGTTATCTATCATTGTACAACAGATGTCTTTTGAAGGAGCTCAGAAGGTAATTTAGTGAAGTCAATTAAAAACTAAGAACTCACCTTCTTGAATTTCTCATTTGATAATTATTAACTTATTAAAGGTCACAGCAATCAACATCTTTAATAGACAAAACTGAAAATCAGAGATGACTAATTATGTTGGTGAGAGTTATTCCCCTTTTGTCCATCCAAAATTGTTTAGGAGTTTGAGAAAACTCAGAAACTGGAGACTATCATTGGAAATTGTTTAAACACATGTAGTGAACTCAAATAATGAAAAGAAACGAAGACAGAAATCACAAAATATAAAAATCTAGCACAGGGCACCCCAACCCTAACCCTTAACTGTGTCAAAAGAAAACATTAAAATTACATTAGTACTAGAAATATGAATATGTCAGCTGCCAATGTATATATATATATATATCAAAGATGATGTGTTTGGTATCAAGTTTTGTGGTCGAAAAATAGAAACTTTATTAAGAATGTAAGACGTTTAATTTCTCATTTTACAGTTTATTCCTGGATTAACTTCTTGGAGGTTTTATGAGGCCAAACGACATGCAAACATTGAAGGACCTGGACTACCAGTGAATGTCACAGTTGAGAAAAGGGAGAAAATAAATGCCAACAGTCTCGATCATTTCATTGACTTTATCACATCAAGTCACATAATGAAAGACCTGCCATATGGTCAAAGAACTCTTAAGCTGGACTCAGGTGAAATTAGCAATATACCCAATGTTATCAGAAGTCTGTCATCTAGCTCACTCATCAGCCAATATTTGCAGCTATGTGAAGAAGACAATATTAGCCCTTTAGGTAAGGTTATTTTTTTTTGTCTTCAATGATCAACACAATGAAAATGCATCAATGCAAATTACTTTTGTTTGACACAATTTTTGCCTACAAATCAAATTAAGGAAGTTCACTACTCAAGTTTCAAAATAACAAGCTTTTCATAACAATAGTATATATCGATAGGGGTTTAATAAAGGAACCAAAAAAGCAAAAAAAATATATAGGTCAATGTGCTTGTTTTCGAGATATTAGCCATTGAAATGTTTGCTGGAAAATGTTCTCTCTTGATTTTTCATAGCATTATCATTGACAATTTAAAGGTCTCAAAAACTTTTGAAAAATAACAAAGATTTTATAAGACTTTTACAGATGGCTTATAATTATACATATAAAAGATTTATAAAAAGAAAAATGGGGGTCAATGGGCAACATTTTTTAAGGCATTCAAATGGATAAAACCAGAGGATTCCTAAAATCTGACAAAAATCTCAAAACATGACAAGTGAACATCCTTAAAGAATACATCAAAGTTATTTTATGCACTTACATTAAGTACATGTAGGTTCAAAAATGACCAATTTGGCATTCATTTCAGCTTAATTTTGTGTTTATGTCCAATTCACTGAATGGAAGTTTATATCAGGAATTCTTAGCCAATGACCAAATGTGGCACATTTTGTAAAAGAATCACCTCAGTCTGCATTAAATGCATGAGCAACTAGGTAGGGTTAAAATTTTATGTAACAAACAAAAACAAAACTATGTTCGAAAGATATCTGGTGCCCGCGGGCCTCGCTTTTTATCAAACACATCCTCTTTCTTAGTTTAATGGAGCATGACTTTGATGAGGTAGATGAAATTTTATGCTGATTTTCAATTATCCTTACATGAGTTTTTTCATGATAGCATGATAAGAATCCTTCATGGAAAAGAAACTTTAACCTAAAGGTACAATGTAAACATGAGTTTTGGACGGACAGAGGAAAGGGCAGACATACCCTAAACTAATATGCCCCCATACTTTTGTATGCAGGGCATAAAAATAATGACATAATGACAAATCTTAACCATTCTAATGCTAGCTTTTACTGGCACGGCCATTGGTGGTCCTGAAAAGTATACTTATGAGACATGTTGCATAACGGAATCATTTATATATATATATATATGTTTTATAATCGATGTTACTTTTAAGGTGAAACATCATTTACATATACCATTCACCTAATAATTTTCAGGTAAGAGCACACTCTATAAAATTCTATCAGAATGTGCTGCATCAGTACGAAAAAGTGTTGAGGGCCTTGACAATTATGTAATGGAAGGATCCCGTGCATTTCAAACATTGGAGGAAATATTTATGGATGAGAATAACTTGAAAACAAAGTTGTTAGAGGCAAAACGATATCTGAAAGCAGATTTTAAGGTTTGTAATATAGACAGTATAACTTTAAAATACTCTTATTGTCAGAAAGAGCCCAAGTGACCAATCTGATAATATTGGCTCACCTTTTTAAGCTCACTTGGCTAGAATGTCCATGTGGGCTATTGCCTATTACTTGCCATCATTGGTCACCATCTGACATCTTAAATATTTAAAAAAAAAATCCAAAGCCACTGAACTGGTTGTAACCAAACTTTGAAGGAAAGATTCTTTGGGTATATAAATTATAATTTGTGAGTACCTTATACACAGGTCGTCAATCAAAATGAAAAAAATCAAAGTTGCTGTTTTAAACCTAGAACATGGTTTATCTTACATTTCCAAAAGTATATATGTACATTACAGAAAAAAAGTACACTTCAAAATGACACTAGTCTAGGTAAAGAGGTACCACTGTTGAAAATTTCAGGAGATTTTAAAATTATTGCTGAAAGAGTTATTGCCCCTGATTTTTTTTTTTTGGGGTCAAATTTTGCAGCTATATATCTTGAAATATATGAAATGTCATTGCAAAGTTAATCAAGATGCTCAGTTATTCCTGCCAATAAAATATCATAAATTATGAGATAACTGCAGTGTATTATAGGATTAAACACCTTTTTAAAGGAATTTATTTGTGTATAAATTCGACCAATTCACTCACGAAGGACTTTTATGATATGTTTGTGAGTGACTTGGTCCAGTTTAATCCTTATGATTCTTTAAAAATGGAGATAAGGAATTCATTTTCCCACACTCGTAACCTCTACCACACGCAAATTGTATATTTGTGTCATTGAATTGGTCTGGCGCATGAATATATTTGTTGGTAAACGCAAAAAAAATGTACTCCATGAAATTTCCTATCTGATAATAAATAAACTGCAAAAATTGTTATAATCATTCAAATGAATGTTTTGTGTTTATAACGCGAAGTAAAAATAAATTTTGTTAACGTCGAGCCGGATTGTATTATTATCGCCGCCATCTTGTTTACATTGGTTACGAAAGGCAGTTCGGTCAATGTCGTCTATCGAAAAATAAACAACTTCAAGAACAACTATTGAAGTCCTCTCGACCAATCATATCAACGTATGCCCTAATATGTAAATCATATAAGAATTGTTTTTAAATGTAATGGCATCAATTAGATGATTTGATGTTTGCAAATTAGTTTGTAATCCTTTTTTCTAAACCTATATTATGTCCTCTGAGCATGCACATTACATCTCATGTTGTCAATCCTGTAATTGGTGCCATGAATTTTACTTTGTGGATCAATCAAGTTTGATGTAATATTAAATTGCATGTATAATACAGGATTAGTGTTTGGAGTTATGGCATCTGAAAATTCTATTTTATACTATTTTTACACTTTTTAAATATTATCCATTTTGTATTTTAGATACATTTAGCCAGGCAAACCAATGTTATACAGCATTGTTTGGGATTTGCACTGAGTGTTCCAGGAATTGAATTTCAGCTTCATTGTCAGCACATTCATAGCCAGCATTGTCAAAGCTGTATAGACTTAGATGAAACATTACAGAAAGTTCTTGAAAATGCTGAGAAAAAGCAGATTGAAAATAAAGATGCTCTTATGTTTAAGGTAATTATCATAATGTTATTATACGGGCCCGTGCGACACTTGGTTATGGACACCCCATATAGTAATTAGTTTGTCTATCAATCACAGTTTTCGTTGTTGTACGATAACTCAAGTTTGCTCCCATTCAAACAGGCCATTTTTCTAGTTGCATTACAATATGGAATTTGTTTTCTATATCTAACCACAAGTGGTCTTTGACTAATATAAATGACATTTATATTCCTAACAGACTTCACAACAAACTTTTTAATCCACATGCAAAACACTCCATTTTGTTTACAATGCTTTTATCCTTAATACACAGATCAGCCAGATTCCATGTATGTTTATTTTCAAGTTAGTCCATGAGGGTCATCTGTGTGTTTCAGACACATTCTTTTCTTAACTTAAGTTTATGATAACCTCAAGTTTTATATAGATATTTTGTCTTTTGTAACCATGGTGGGCCTCAATATTTGGTTAAACCTACGACAACTTCATATCTTCCTCTGTAACAAGCCAGACTAATCTCTGTGATTTAAACATAGTATGACATTGTTATAACAATACTTTTGATGTAACACTTCTCCTGTATTCATAAATTTTTAAAAAGTAACATTTTTTTTTACTTTATAGGTAGAGAAGGCTGTAAATGATATCAAAAACCTCCAAAAACACATTGTTAGATCAAAGAACCAAGAATTTGCCAGGAAGGATATAGCTGACAACATGGAAATAAATGATGTCATTATCACATCAGACTGGGCAATGAAGTTTTTGCCAAGACACTATCGAGAGGGACAGTTAGACTGGTTTGCCAAACGGGGCATCAACTGGCATGTGTCTGTCTCCTTGATAAAACTACAACATAGAATGCAAACTTTAACCCACCTTCACATCTTCAGCTCACAATCATCTCAAGATGCTGCAGTTACTACCGCGGTAATGACAGATGTGGTTCAGGACTTGAAGACAATCCTTCCAAATCTACAGAATGTCCACATATTTAGTGATAACGCAGGTTGTTACAAGAGTTCATTAACATTGTCAACTCTAAGACATGACATTGGGAAAGCACTGGCATCGTATAACTTTAGTGAAGCCCAGAATGGGAAAGGTAACATAACATAATTATGATAATAAAACCCTACACCCTTGCAAACAGTTTGGGCGATTCCTCGTAAGCTGTTCAATTGTATTTAATGAAGCTTTACCAAAAGGAGGTTCATAATATGTAGATGAGAATAAAGAAGTTTTATTATACCCTGAATTTGCTTGGGATATATCGGGAGGGGAAAAAAACCATGAAATTTATATGTGGATGAGTGGGGTATTGATGAAACTTTGCACAGTTGAAGAACACTACATGGGGTGTGCATGAAAGAAAAAAATAATAAAGGGAGATAATTAACTTGTAATATGTGCTTTATTATCATATTATTTACATTCTAGTTCATATCACAATCTCAGCACTCATAATTAGTTGGATAATGTAACTTATACACAGAAACATTTTGCAGTAGTACGGTTGCATTCTTATGAAATTAGATCACTGTGACCTAGATTTGAAGCTCATAATATGTCATATTTATTAATGCAGGTAGAAATAAATTCATTATGCTTTTTTGCAGGTCCTTGTGATAGATGAGCCGCCCATGCCAAATTTGTCATAAAAAGATTTATTAATGAAGGAAGAGACGTCACTTCTGCACTTGATATGAAAAAGGTATTATTCAAAGCATTATTTAAAAAGTGGATACACAATGAAGGAAAAGATAGTCGGACAAACCATGTATCTATATCCTGATGATCTAAAACAAAACAGACAGACAAGGGTAAATTAATGTGCCATCAAACATTTGTCATGTGAGCATAAAACCAAGATATTAATATTGGGGTACCCAATGTTGGATAATTCTATAAAACTAAACATTACCTCAATGTAAAATGATTGACTTTTTGATGGATTTTTTGTGTTTGGGACCTGAATTATGCCTATTTCAATGAGTAAAATTATTATCACATGATTATATGAAATAGTTTTTTCTTGAACATAAAAGTTATTCTGTTATTTTTTCAGGCCCTAGAGAAATTTGGACAAAAAACATACAGAGTAAGAGTAGTTGACACTGTTTTAGATCTGGATGCAGAAAAACATAAAGAGTCAATAAAGAAACATACAGGTTCCCGGAAATTTTACGTCTTCCGCTCAAAATTAAGAAATGATGGTTTTTACCCTAAATACTTCATTATACCTCATGCAACGGGTTGCGGAGGGTATAATGTTTTTGACCCGTCCGTCCGTCAGTCCGTCCGTCAGTCCATCCGTCAGTCCGTCAGTCCGTCAGTCCTGTTTCTTGTCATCGCAACTCCTCTCAAACCACCCAACAGAATTTCACGAAACCTTTTTAGATAATAAAGACATACTATGTAGTTGTGCATATCGACAGGAAATTGCGATTCAATTTTTTTCTAGGAGTTACGCCCCTTTGAACTTATTTACTTTAATGTACTACTGCAACAGTTTGTCATCGCAACTCCTCTCAAACCACACAACAGAATTTTATGAAACCATTTCAGATAATAAGGACATACTACGTAGATGTGCATATCGACAGGAAATTACGATTCAATTTTTTTTCCAGGAGTTGCGCCCCTTTGAACTTATTTGCCCAATATACTACTGCAACCTTTTGTCATCGCAACTCCTCTCAAACCACACAACAGAATTTCATGAAACTGATAATAAGGACATGCTATGTAGATGTGCATATTGACAGGAAATTATGATTCAATTTTTTTTTCTGATACAATTTTTTCTTTCTTACACTTATTTTATTTCTCCAATGACAATGTTTACAGGGAAATTGGTGCAGTGGGATTCCCTCAAGCCATCTAAGAATGCTGTGCAGTTAAAGGTCATCAGTGATTGGACTGACATAGCAATATCAGATTCCTATGAAGGTAAGCTTTGATATTTGGTAGTATATATTGTTATGATATGCAAGTCTAAATTCAAAACAACAGTCATACATATGATTTTATTCCACTGTTTAAACATATTGATAGTTTAATCAATATTTGATTGGTTGAGACTATCCCACGTGTCATTGAACAAATCTTCATATTCCATTCTGAGGATCATATTCCCCTCTGAAATGTCGGGATTACTTTGTGCGACGTTACGCGCGGTTAATGTACATAACGTTTTGAACTTTGTATTCTTCTGAAAATAGCGATAGCTAAACTCATGAACATGTTCAAATTTATTTCAGACGATAAAACAAAAAAACTTATAATTAAATTTTGATCCTTACTGTTTATCAATGGGTATGTCGTGTTTAGTTTGACTTACAAAAACAAGCGGATAAGAAAAAAAATGTATGCAAAATAATAGTTAATGTATTGATAGTAAACAAAGCATAGGCAGTGGAATAAAACATTCATTTCCCTTTGCCTCGGGAGATATGAAGATTTGTTCACCCTCGAAAAATCATATTTCCCTCGGGCAGAGCACTCGTGAAATATGAATATTCTTGGGTGAACAAATCTTCATATCTCCCTCGGGCACGGGAAATAAATGTATAGTGTTGGATAAAAAACGCAATTTTTTATACATCATGCATGCAAAACAAATTTCTTGGTTGAGGGGTCTAAATACAGCACAAACAGTGAAAAAGTATATTTTAACATATTGTTATTATATATACTAGAACACACCCGCGAAATCGCAGGCATTTAGTGCGTGGTTGAAAGTATGTAAACTGTTGATAGTATGAATTTTCGTAAAATATTTTATGACTGGCTTATTTCAGGAAAGGTATCAAAAGTCTTAGCCTGCGGGTGCCGTGTTGACAGGACATGATTTTGTTTTAGACCTTCCCCTCTTTTTCCAAAGTCCGTTATTGCTTGTTTTCTGTTTTTCTCTCTACTATGAACATACACATGATACATATACTAAAAATAAAAATTAATTTGCTATTTACTACTCAGATTTACTATCAATTCCTAATCTACTATCCACGGCAGTCACTGATGTAGTATCATTTAGAGACTCTTTATATAATATATCAGCAACCACCGTGGATAGTAAACTTGGAATTGATAGTAAATAGCAAATACATTTTTTTTTATAATATATGTATGATCATAGTATACAGAAAAATGTGAAAATAATTGTCCTGTCCCAAGTATTTTTGAATATTATGTGCTATTTTTAAACATTTCTAAACGGAAGTATTGTTTATGACTTAAAAGTCTGTCGGATGACTGAAACAGTATCCGGATGCCTTTTTATTTCGTTTTTCTCCCAAAATAACCCAAAGTGAATAATCATAATCATGGATGACAAATGCGACTATGCATGGTACCTATAGGACACAGGGGAATGAAGATTAATTTTTTGTGGAAGGAAGAGAAGCGACACACAAAATGAGGTCTTCTCGTTTAATAGTATAGATACTCTAAACCCCATTTTGATTCATCAAATCGTATAAAAAGTAATTTGACTAATGAACCATTTTCATCAGTTATGAAATGGAAACTACATTTTCTTTTTCATTGACGTCAATATTGATTGTCTCTGTAGGAATTCATTTCCCACATGTGATTATACAAGTTCGTTTATTAAGTAGATACATGTATTATGATGAGGCTGCTATTTTATTCTATGATATATATGTATATATTAGTAACTTTTATTTATTTTCTGTAGATCCAGTACCAGCAACAACAAAACACAAACAAAATTTGATATGCCCTTTGGAGAACTGCATCCGTGAATTTAAAAATAAAGAAACACTAGATCAGCACATCTTGCAAGGACAATGTGAACATCAGTTAGAAAAAGAAGCATTGTCTGACAAAATCAAAATCATATATGCTAAGAAATTATCAAATGCTCCTTTGTGTTGCCCAGATATGACTGCTGAAAATGTTTTTGAAGATGACAGTTTGGTCAATAGGTGTTGTGGATGGGCTTTGAAATCAAAAAAGAAGAAAACAGTTTTCAATCAAAAGCAGAAAGACTTTATGATTGAGAAATTTCAAATTGGCAAAAGAACTGGCAGTAAGGTTGATGCCAACACAGCTTCTGAAGAAATGAGGTCTGGTCACCTTGGATTTTCTAAGGACGAATTTTTAACAGGCCAACAGATTGGAAGTTATTTTTGTAGACTTGCTCAACAAGACAGAAAATCAGACAGCAATGACTACCGTGCTGCAGATGAGGAAAACAGAAGATCTATTTTGAAAAAAGAGATCACTAAAACTATTGACATTTAGTAACAAGAACTTTTGAGGGTTTTGTGCTTTATTGGAAATAGATTTTTTTTTTACTTTTCTACTTCTATACTTATATATTATCATTATTTTTTAACCTAATAACTCGTCATCAACAACATATTAGTGTGGCCTGCACATTTTATGTGAACCGACATATCATGCATATAGGGATCACTTTAGTCATGGTCGATGACGTCACACTTTTCCATTTCCAATTTCTCAGCTTCTACTGGATGGATAATTAGATATTTGGTACATGACTTTGACATAGTCACTTGCAGCCCCTTTTCAGGTTCGTTGCTTATCTACTTCCTGTTTATCGATCGACTTTGTAGTTTTTTAGGTGCTGCATAATGGATATTTCCGTTACAGTTTTCCAAGATTCTTCTTTAGGGAATACTTGGATATTTGGTACATGGCTTTAACATGATGACTTGCAATGTGTCTGCCCTTTTCAGGTGTCTGCAATACCAACTTTCTGTTTTTCGAATATTTTGAAATTTTCACATAACACTGGTCATACATGTACATATGCAAAAAATTACGTAATAGTTGTAAAAGGTAGGCAACACATGTACACGTCTTCCATGGAAGACTCACATCTAAGTTTAAGGTTTCTGGGTTATGCCACTGCAAATTAGTTGTCTTGGGATTGGTTTTCTCCTTAACTTGATGTGCAAGCATGTGATTATCTCATCTGCAGGTCATACCAATTTGAACACACATTTGACCCTTCTCTGTAACAGAGTTTTGCTTATTTTTCAGTAACAGGGAAACATTTGAAGAATGATGAACTTGTATGCCTTTTTGAAATTGTTTTCAGATCAATCAATATATTTATGATAATATGTTAGCATTCAAGAATAGTTTGGTCACTATGGTCTACATTTTACAGGCTTTCTTGACTTATACCTTGATATTTGTTTGTATAGTTAACATGATCATGATGATATGCTTAGTTTGATGTCAATAATGGAAGTTATTTTCAAATAAGTTCTTTTAGTAATTATTGTGGGATAAAGGTTACCATATGTACCATACTATCCAAACAGATCTTTTTTTTAAGGAACATGAAGTATGGTTACTAATATGACTATTTTCAAATACTTATTGTATTTAGTAAGAGGATGACATTGATAATAGTATAAGAGAATTTTGTAGGCGATATGAAAATATTTTGGCGGGAAACTGAACTTCTCTAGATTTTTCATCAGTTATAATGGATATTTTCATGAATCTTTAAAGTCTTATAAAATTTTAAGATAATTTATAGAATGTTCTCAAACTATCTTACTAAACTTGTTTTTATGTTTCTAACATATACATGATATAAATGAAAGATAAAGGGCTGATGAGGGGAAAAAATATATATACCATAGTTTAGATGGATAAACCCTGAGAATTTTGAATAATTTGTCCAAAATTAAAAAGTCACCATCCTTAAACTATCAGTATATGTCATTGTTATGTTATTTTCACTTTAAGGGCTGAATATGCTCGTATTTATTTGTTTTTATCATGTAGTTTTATGTGTCTGGTGATCTTTTTCAAAAATTTCAAAAAATAAAAAATTGAAATTCTTGACATTTTATTTTGAATAATTTTTTTTTTTGCCATAATTTGCCCATGGATTTTTTTTCTCATTTTGTAATACTATCTTAGTACTACCCAGGTTTATGATGCTGGCTTTTCATAGAAAAATGGGTCCAAAGTTGGCATTATTTCACTTTTTCCCGAAAATTGACAAATAATTAATCAGGGGTGTCATATGGCTCTGTTCGTAAATGTATGTTAAATGTAAAAACTGAAAGTATGTGCTTAATCCAAGCAATATATATGATTGTTTAACATATTATATCTGGAAAATGTTAATTAGTTGTCTAAACTATTATTATTTAAGTCCGAAAATGTCAAAATTGGGCATTTTTCTGAGATTTTGAGTGGTCAAAATCAGCCATAATGGTAACCATAGCAACCACACGCACCATCCATAAAATCTTTCCAGGTAAGTTTCTATTGAGTGGTACTTAGTATAATATTAAAGTTTCATCAAAATCTGAGACCCTGTGTGCCAGGCCTATTCAGAATTTCTTTGGTGATTACAGAGAATTGCTCTTAACATCTAATAGAACTGTCAGTACATCTGAGAAAATTATCTTGATCAAATGACCGATTTAAGGTAACATCAAATATAATTATCAAAAAAGCTGCAAATTTATAGTAAAATGTGGAAAAATTATCAATACACCGATGGCAGGTTTGTTATTACATTCTATACAATTATCTTTCGAATATGGTCGATTTAAGGTCACTTCTGAATGAATTATCCAAAAAGTGGTAAAATTTACTGAAAAATAATGCAATTTTTTAATAAAGCAGTGGTTGGTTTAATTTGAATTCGAATAAAATTGTCAAAACATATTAGAAAATTATCTCAATCAAAAGACCGATTTAAGGTAACATCAGATACAATTATCAAAAAAGTTGTCAAATTTACAGTAAAATGTGAAAAAAAATATAAAAACACCGATGACAGGTTTGGTGTTACATTCATACAAATTTCTATCAAATATGGTCGATTTAAGGTTTCATCTAATACAATTATCCAAAAAGTGGTTAAATTAACTGAAAAATGTAAACTGTTCAACAAAGCTATGTTGGTTCATGTTTACATCTAATAGAACTGTCAGTACATCTGAGAAAATTATCTTGATCAAATGACCGATTTAAGGTAACATCAAATATAATTATCAAAAAAGCTGCAAATTTACAGTAAAATGTGGAAAAATTATCAATACACCGATGACAGGTTTGGTGTTACATTCTATACAGTTATCGTTAGAATATTGTCGATTTAAGGTTACATCTGAATTAATTATCCAAAGAGTGGCAAAAATTACTGTAAAATGTTGGATTTTTTTTTATAAAGCTGTGGTTGGTTCAAGTTTCCTTTTAATACAATTGTCAATGCATAAAAGAAAATCATCTTGATCAAATGACCGATTTAAGGTAACATCAAATATAATTATCAACAAAGCTGTTAAATTTACAGTAAAATATGGAAAAATTATGAATACACTGATGGCAGGTTTGGTGTTAAGTTCTATATAATTATCATTAGAATATGATCGATTTAAGGTAACATCTGAATGAATTATCCAAAAAATGGCAAAATTTACTGGAGAATGTTGTAATATTTTTAATAAAGCTGTGGTTGGTTCAAGCTTATTTCTAATACAATTGTCAAAATATATTTGAAAATTATCTTCATCAAACGACCGATTGGAGGTAACTTGAGATACAATTATCAAAACAGTTGTCAAATTTTCAGTAAAATGTGGAAAATTATTAATACACTGATGACAGGTTTGGTGTTACATTTTATACAAATATCTATAAAATATGGTCAATTTAAAGTTTCATCTAATACAATTATTTAAAAAGTGGTTAAAGTAATTCAAAATTGTAAAAGTTTCAACAAAGCTGTGGTTGGTCATCTGATACGACTGTCAGTACATCTCAGAGAATTATATGGAACAAATGACCGAATGAAAGTAACATCAAATATAATAATCAGAGAAATTGTCATATTTACAGTAAAATGTGGAAAAATTATCAATACACCGATGGCAGGTTTGTTATTACATTCTATACAATTATCTTTCGAATATGGTCGATTTAAGGTCACTTCTGAATGAATTATCCAAAAAGTGGTAAAATTTACTGAAAAATAATGCAATTTTTTAATAAAGCAGTGGTTGGTTTAATTTGAATTCGAATAAAATTGTCAAAACATATTAGAAAATTATCTCAATCAAATGACCGATTTAAGGTAACATCAAATACAATTATCAAAAAATTGTCAAATTTACAGTAAAATGTGAAAAAAAAATATAAATACACCGATGACAGGTTTGGTGTTACATTCATACAAATTTCTATCAAATATGGTCGATTTAAGGTTTCATCTAATACAATTATCCAAAAAGTGGTTAAATTAACTGAAAAATGTAAACTGTTCAACAAAGCTATAATGGTTCATGTTTACATCTAATAGAACTGTCAGTACATCTGAGAAAATTATCTTGATCAAATGACCGATTTAAGGTAACATCAAATATATTTATCAAAAAAGCTGCAAATTTATAGTAAAATGTGGAAAAATTATCAATACACCGATGGCAGGTTTGGTGTTACATTCTATACAATTAACTTTAGAATATGGTCGATTTAAGGTAACATCTGAATTAATTATCCAAAGAGTGGCAAAAATTACTGTAAAATGTTGGATTTTTTTAAATAAAGCTGTGGTTGGTTCAAGTTTCCTTTTAATACAATTGTCAATACATAAAAGAAAATCATCTTGATCAAATGACCGATTTAAGGTAATATCAAATATAATTATCAACAAAGCTGTTAAATTTACTGTAAAATATGGAAAAATTATCAATACACTGATGACAGGTTTGGTGTTACGTTCTATATAATTATCTTTAGAATATGGTCGATTTAAGGTAACATCTGAATGAATTATTCAAAAAAAGGCAAAATTTACTGGAGAATGTTGTAATATTTTTAATAAAGCTGCGGTTGGTTCAAGCTTATTTGTAATACAATTAGAAAATTAACTTCATCAAACGACCGATTCGAGGTAACTTGAGATACAATTATCAAAACAGTTGTCAAATTTACAGTAAAATGTGGAAAATTATCAATAAACTGATGACAGGTTTGGTGTTACATTCATACAAATTTCTATCAAATATGGTCGATTTAAAGTTTCATCTAATACAATTATCCAAAAAGTGGTTAAATTAACTGAAAAATGTAAACTGTTCAACAAAGCTATGTTGGTTCATGTTTACATCTAATAGAACTGTCAGTACATCTGAGAAAATTATCTTGATCAAATGACCGATTCAAGGTAACATCAAATATAATTATCAAAAAAGCTGCAAATTTACAGTAAAATGTGGAAAAATTATCAATACACCGATGACAGGTTTGGTGTTACATTCTATACAGTTATCGTTAGAATATTGTCGATTTAAGGTTACATCTGAATTAATTATCCAAAGAGTGGCAAAAATTACTGTAAAATGTTGGATTTTTTTTTATAAAGCTGTGGTTGGTTCAAGTTTCCTTTTAATACAATTGTCAATGCATAAAAGAAAATCATCTTGATCAAATGACCGATTTAAGGTAACATCAAATATAATTATCAACAAAGCTGTTAAATTTACAGTAAAATATGGAAAAATTATGAATACACTGATGGCAGGTTTGGTGTTAAGTTCTATATAATTATCATTAGAATATGATCGATTTAAGGTAACATCTGAATGAATTATCCAAAAAATGGCAAAATTTACTGGAGAATGTTGTAATATTTTTAATAAAGCTGTGGTTGGTTCAAGCTTATTTCTAATACAATTGTCAAAATATATTTGAAAATTATCTTCATCAAACGACCGATTGGAGGTAACTTGAGATACAATTATCAAAACAGTTGTCAAATTTTCAGTAAAATGTGGAAAATTATTAATACACTGATGACAGGTTTGGTGTTACATTTTATACAAATATCTATAAAATATGGTCAATTTAAAGTTTCATCTAATACAATTATTTAAAAAGTGGTTAAAGTAATTCAAAATTGTAAAAGTTTCAACAAAGCTGTGGTTGGTCATCTGATACGACTGTCAGTACATCTCAGAGAATTATATGGAACAAATGACCGAATGAAAGTAACATCAAATATAATAATCAGAGAAATTGTCATATTTACAGTAAAATGTGGAAAAATTATCAATACACCGATGGCAGGTTTGTTATTACATTCTATACAATTATCTTTCGAATATGGTCGATTTAAGGTCACTTCTGAATGAATTATCCAAAAAGTGGTAAAATTTACTGAAAAATAATGCAATTTTTTAATAAAGCAGTGGTTGGTTTAATTTGAATTCGAATAAAATTGTCAAAACATATTAGAAAATTATCTCAATCAAATGACCGATTTAAGGTAACATCAAATACAATTATCAAAAAATTGTCAAATTTACAGTAAAATGTGAAAAAAAAATATAAATACACCGATGACAGGTTTGGTGTTACATTCATACAAATTTCTATCAAATATGGTCGATTTAAGGTTTCATCTAATACAATTATCCAAAAAGTGGTTAAATTAACTGAAAAATGTAAACTGTTCAACAAAGCTATAATGGTTCATGTTTACATCTAATAGAACTGTCAGTACATCTGAGAAAATTATCTTGATCAAATGACCGATTTAAGGTAACATCAAATATATTTATCAAAAAAGCTGCAAATTTATAGTAAAATGTGGAAAAATTATCAATACACCGATGGCAGGTTTGGTGTTACATTCTATACAATTAACTTTAGAATATGGTCGATTTAAGGTAACATCTGAATTAATTATCCAAAGAGTGGCAAAAATTACTGTAAAATGTTGGATTTTTTTAAATAAAGCTGTGGTTGGTTCAAGTTTCCTTTTAATACAATTGTCAATACATAAAAGAAAATCATCTTGATCAAATGACCGATTTAAGGTAATATCAAATATAATTATCAACAAAGCTGTTAAATTTACTGTAAAATATGGAAAAATTATCAATACACTGATGACAGGTTTGGTGTTACGTTCTATATAATTATCTTTAGAATATGGTCGATTTAAGGTAACATCTGAATGAATTATTCAAAAAAAGGCAAAATTTACTGGAGAATGTTGTAATATTTTTAATAAAGCTGCGGTTGGTTCAAGCTTATTTGTAATACAATTAGAAAATTAACTTCATCAAACGACCGATTCGAGGTAACTTGAGATACAATTATCAAAACAGTTGTCAAATTTACAGTAAAATGTGGAAAATTATCAATAAACTGATGACAGGTTTGGTGTTACATTCATACAAATTTCTATCAAATATGGTCGATTTAAAGTTTCATCTAATACAATTATCCAAAAAGTGGTTAAATTAACTGAAAAATGTAAACTGTTCAACAAAGCTATGTTGGTTCATGTTTACATCTAATAGAACTGTCAGTACATCTGAGAAAATTATCTTGATCAAATGACCGATTTAAGGTAACATCAAATATAATTATCAAAAAAGCTACAAATTTATAGTAAAATGTGGAAAAATTATCAATACACCGATGGCAGGTTTGTTATTACATTCTATACAATTATCTTTCGAATATGGTCGATTTAAGGTCACTTCTGAATGAATTATCCAAAAAGGGGTAAAATTTACTGAAAAATAATGCAATGTTTTAATAAAGCAGTGGTTGGTTTAATTTGAATTCGAATAAAATTGTCAAAACATATTAGAAAATTATCTCATTCAAAAGACTGATTTAAGGTAACATCTAATACAATTATCAAAAAAGCTGCAAATTTACAGTAAAATGTGGAAAAATTATCAATACACCGATGACAGGTTTGGTGTTACATTCTATACAGTTATCTTTAGAATATTGTCGATTTAAGGTTACATCTGAATTAATTATCCAAAGAGTGGCAAAAATTACTGTAAAATGTTGGATTTTTTTTTATAAAGCTGTGGTTGGTTCAAGTTTCCTTTTAATACAATTGTCAATGCATAAAAGAAAATCATCTTGATCAAATGACCGATTTAAGGTAACATCAAATATAATTATCAACAAAGCTGTTAAATTTACAGTAAAATATGGAAAAATTATGAATACACTGATGGCAGGTTTGGTGTTAAGTTCTATATAATTATCATTAGAATATGATCGATTTAAGGTAACATCTGAATGAATTATCCAAAAAATGGCAAAATTTACTGGAGAATGTTGTAATATTTTTAATAAAGCTGTGGTTGGTTCAAGCTTATTTCTAATACAATTGTCAAAATATATTTGAAAATTATCTTCATCAAACGACCGATTCGAGGTAACTTGAGATACAATTATCAAAACAGTTGTCAAATTTTCAGTAAAATGTGAAAAATTATTAATACACTGATGACAGGTTTGGTGTTACATTTTATACAAATATCTATAAAATATGGTCAATTTAAAGTTTCATCTAATACAATTATTTAAAAAGTGGTTAAAGTAATTCAAAATTGTAAAAGTTTCAACAAAGCTGTGGTTGGTCATCTGATACGACTGTCAGTACATCTCAGAGAATTATATGGAACAAATGACCGAATGAAAGTAACATCAAATATAATAATCAGAGAAATTGTCATATTTACAGTAAAATGTGGAAAAATTATCAATACACCGATGGCAGGTTTGTTATTACATTCTATACAATTATCTTTCGAATATGGTCGATTTAAGGTCACTTCTGAATGAATTATCCAAAAAGTGGTAAAATTTACTGAAAAATAATGCAATTTTCTAATAAAGCAGTGGTTGGTTTAATTTGAATTCGAATAAAATTGTCAAAACATATTAGAAAATTATCTCAATCAAATGACCGATTTAAGGTAACATCAAATACAATTATCAAAAAATTGTCAAATTTACAGTAAAATGTGAAAAAAAATATAAATACACCGATGACAGGTTTGGTGTTACATTCATACAAATTTCTATCAAATATGGTCGATTTAAGGTTTCATCTAATACAATTATCCAAAAAGTGGTTAAATTAACTGAAAAATGTAAACTGTTCAACAAAGCTATAATGGTTCATGTTTACATCTAATAGAACTGTCAGTACATCTGAGAAAATTATCTTGATCAAATGACCGATTTAAGGTAACATCAAATATATTTATCAAAAAAGCTGCAAATTTATAGTAAAATGTGGAAAAATTATCAATACACCGATGACAGGTTTGGTGTTACATTCTATACAGTTATCTTTAGAATATTGTCGATTTAAGGTTATATCTGAATTAATTATCCAAAGAGTGGCAAAAATTACTGTAAAATGTTGGATTTTTTTTTATAAAGCTGTGGTTGGTTCAAGTTTCCTTTTAATACAATTGTCAATGCATAAAAGAAAATCATCTTGATCAAATGACCGATTTAAGGTAACATCAAATATAATTATCAACAAAGCTGTTAAATTTACAGTAAAATATGGAAAAATTATGAATACACTGATGGCAGGTTTGGTGTTAAGTTCTATATAATTATCATTAGAATATGATCGATTTAAGGTAACATCTGAATGAATTATCCAAAAAATGGCAAAATTTACTGGAGAATGTTGTAATATTTTTAATAAAGCTGTGGTTGGTTCAAGCTTATTTCTAATACAATTGTCAAAATATATTTGAAAATTATCTTCATCAAACGACCGATTGGAGGTAACTTGAGATACAATTATCAAAACAGTTGTCAAATTTTCAGTAAAATGTGGAAAATTATTAATACACTGATGACAGGTTTGGTGTTACATTTTATACAAATATCTATAAAATATGGTCAATTTAAAGTTTCATCTAATACAATTATTTAAAAAGTGGTTAAAGTAATTCAAAATTGTAAAAGTTTCAACAAAGCTGTGGTTGGTCATCTGATACGACTGTCAGTACATCTCAGAGAATTATATGGAACAAATGACCGAATGAAAGTAACATCAAATATAATAATCAGAGAAATTGTCATATTTACAGTAAAATGTGGAAAAATTATCAATACACCGATGGCAGGTTTGTTATTACATTCTATACAATTATCTTTCGAATATGGTCGATTTAAGGTCACTTCTGAATGAATTATCCAAAAAGTGGTAAAATTTACTGAAAAATAATGCAATTTTTTAATAAAGCAGTGGTTGGTTTAATTTGAATTCGAATAAAATTGTCAAAACATATTAGAAAATTATCTCAATCAAATGACCGATTTAAGGTAACATCAAATACAATTATCAAAAAATTGTCAAATTTACAGTAAAATGTGAAAAAAAATATAAATACACCGATGACAGGTTTGGTGTTACATTCATACAAATTTCTATCAAATATGGTCGATTTAAGGTTTCATCTAATACAATTATCCAAAAAGTGGTTAAATTAACTGAAAAATGTAAACTGTTCAACAAAGCTATAATGGTTCATGTTTACATCTAATAGAACTGTCAGTACATCTGAGAAAATTATCTTGATCAAATGACCGATTTAAGGTAACATCAAATATATTTATCAAAAAAGCTGCAAATTTATAGTAAAATGTGGAAAAATTATCAATACACCGATGGCAGGTTTGGTGTTACATTCTATACAATTAACTTTAGAATATGGTCGATTTAAGGTAACATCTGAATTAATTATCCAAAGAGTGGCAAAAATTACTGTAAAATGTTGGATTTTTTTAAATAAAGCTGTGGTTGGTTCAAGTTTCCTTTTAATACAATTGTCAATACATAAAAGAAAATCATCTTGATCAAATGACCGATTTAAGGTAATATCAAATATAATTATCAACAAAGCTGTTAAATTTACTGTAAAATATGGAAAAATTATCAATACACTGATGACAGGTTTGGTGTTACGTTCTATATAATTATCTTTCGAATATGGTCGATTTAAGGTAACATCTGAATGAATTATTCAAAAAAAGGCAAAATTTACTGGAGAATGTTGTAATATTTTTAATAAAGCTGCGGTTGGTTCAAGCTTATTTGTAATACAATTAGAAAATTAACTTCATCAAACGACCGATTCGAGGTAACTTGAGATACAATTATCAAAACAGTTGTCAAATTTACAGTAAAATGTGGAAAATTATCAATAAACTGATGACAGGTTTGGTGTTACATTCATACAAATTTCTATCAAATATGGTCGATTTAAAGTTTCATCTAATACAATTATCCAAAAAGTGGTTAAATTAACTGAAAAATGTAAACTGTTCAACAAAGCTATGTTGGTTCATGTTTACATCTAATAGAACTGTCAGTACATCTGAGAAAATTATCTTGATCAAATGACCGATTTAAGGTAACATCAAATATAATTATCAAAAAAGCTGCAAATTTATAGTAAAATGTGGAAAAATTATCAATACACCGATGGCAGGTTTGTTATTACATTCTATACAATTATCTTTCGAATATGGTCGATTTAAGGTCACTTCTGAATGAATTATCCAAAAAGTGGTAAAATTTACTGAAAAATAATGCAATGTTTTAATAAAGCAGTGGTTGGTTTAATTTGAATTCGAATAAAATTGTCAAAACATATTAGAAAATTATCTCATTCAAAAGACTGATTTAAGGTAACATCTAATACAATTATCAAAAAAGCTGCAAATTTACAGTAAAATGTGGAAAAATTATCAATACACCGATGACAGGTTTGGTGTTACATTCTATACAGTTATCTTTAGAATATTGTCGATTTAAGGTTACATCTGAATTAATTATCCAAAGAGTGGCAAAAATTACTGTAAAATGTTGGATTTTTTTTTATAAAGCTGTGGTTGGTTCAAGTTTCCTTTTAATACAATTGTCAATGCATAAAAGAAAATCATCTTGATCAAATGACCGATTTAAGGTAACATCAAATATAACTATCAACAAAGCTGTTAAATTTACAGTAAAATATGGAAAAATTATGAATACACTGATGGCAGGTTTGGTGTTAAGTTCTATATAATTATCATTAGAATATGATCGATTTAAGGTAACATCTGAATGAATTATCCAAAAAATGGCAAAATTTACTGGAGAATGTTGTAATATTTTTAATAAAGCTGTGGTTGGTTCAAGCTTATTTTTAATACAATTGTCAAAATATATTTGAAAATTATCTTCATCAAACGACCGATTGGAGGTAACTTGAGATACAATTATCAAAACAGTTGTCAAATTTTCAGTAAAATGTGGAAAATTATTAATACACTGATGACAGGTTTGGTGTTACATTTTATACAAATATCTATAAAATATGGTCAATTTAAAGTTTCATCTAATACAATTATTTAAAAAGTGGTTAAAGTAATTCAAAATTGTAAAAGTTTCAACAAAGCTGTGGTTGGTCATCTGATACGACTGTCAGTACATCTCAGAGAATTATATGGAACAAATGACCGAATGAAAGTAACATCAAATATAATAATCAGAGAAATTGTCATATTTACAGTAAAATGTGGAAAAATTATCAATACACCGATGGCAGGTTTGTTATTACATTCTATACAATTATCTTTCGAATATGGTCGATTTAAGGTCACTTCTGAATGAATTATCCAAAAAGTGGTAAAATTTACTGAAAAATAATGCAATTTTTTAATAAAGCAGTGGTTGGTTTAATTTGAATTCGAATAAAATTGTCAAAACATATTAGAAAATTATCTCAATCAAATGACCGATTTAAGGTAACATCAAATACAATTATCAAAAAATTGTCAAATTTACAGTAAAATGTGAAAAAAAATATAAATACACCGATGACAGGTTTGGTGTTACATTCATACAAATTTCTATCAAATATGGTCGATTTAAGGTTTCATCTAATACAATTATCCAAAAAGTGGTTAAATTAACTGAAAAATGTAAACTGTTCAACAAAGCTATAATGGTTCATGTTTACATCTAATAGAACTGTCAGTACATCTGAGAAAATTATCTTGATCAAATGACCGATTTAAGGTAACATCAAATATATTTATCAAAAAAGCTGCAAATTTATAGTAAAATGTGGAAAAATTATCAATACACCGATGGCAGGTTTGGTGTTACATTCTATACAATTAACTTTAGAATATGGTCGATTTAAGGTAACATCTGAATTAATTATCCAAAGAGTGGCAAAAATTACTGTAAAATGTTGGATTTTTTTAAATAAAGCTGTGGTTGGTTCAAGTTTCCTTTTAATACAATTGTCAATACATAAAAGAAAATCATCTTGATCAAATGACCGATTTATGGTAATATCAAATATAATTATCAACAAAGCTGTTAAATTTACTGTAAAATATGGAAATATTATCAATACACTGATGACAGGTTTGGTGTTACGTTCTATATAATTATCTTTAGAATATGGTCGATTTAAGGTAACATCTGAATGAATTATTCAAAAAAAGGCAAAATTTACTGGAGAATGTTGTAATATTTTTAATAAAGCTGCGGTTGGTTCAAGCCTATTTGTAATACAATTAGAAAATTAACTTCATCAAACGACCGATTCGAGGTAACTTGAGATACAATTATCAAAACAGTTGTCAAATTTACAGTAAAATGTGGAAAATTATCAATAAACTGATGACAGGTTTGGTGTTACATTCATACAAATTGCTATCAAATATGGTCGATTTAAAGTTTCATCTAATACAATTATCCAAAAAGTGGTTAAATTAACTGAAAAATGTAAACTGTTCAACAAAGCTATGTTGGTTCATGTTTACATCTAATAGAACTGTCAGTACATCTGAGAAAATTATCTTGATCAAATGACCGATTTAAGGTAACATCAAATATAATTATCAAAAAAGCTACAAATTTATAGTAAAATGTGGAAAAATTATCAATACACCGATGGCAGGTTTGTTATTACATTCTATACAATTATCTTTCGAATATGGTCGATTTAAGGTCACTTCTGAATGAATTATCCAAAAAGTGGTAAAATTTACTGAAAAATAATGCAATGTTTTAATAAAGCAGTGGTTGGTTTAATTTGAATTCGAATAAAATTGTCAAAACATATTAGAAAATTATCTCATTCAAAAGACTGATTTAAGGTAACATCTAATACAATTATCAAAAAAGCTGCAAATTTACAGTAAAATGTGGAAAAATTATCAATACACCGATGACAGGTTTGGTGTTACATTCTATACAGTTATCTTTAGAATATTGTCGATTTAAGGTTACATCTGAATTAATTATCCAAAGAGTGGCAAAAATTACTGTAAAATGTTGGATTTTTTTTTATAAAGCTGTGGTTGGTTCAAGTTTCCTTTTAATACAATTGTCAATGCATAAAAGAAAATCATCTTGATCAAATGACCGATTTAAGGTAACATCAAATATAATTATCAACAAAGCTGTTAAATTTACAGTAAAATATGGAAAAATTATGAATACACTGATGGCAGGTTTGGTGTTAAGTTCTATATAATTATCATTAGAATATGATCGATTTAAGGTAACATCTGAATGAATTATCCAAAAAATGGCAAAATTTACTGGATATGTTGTAATATTTTTAATAAAGCTGTGGTTGGTTCAAGCTTATTTCTAATACAATTGTCAAAATATATTTGAAAATTATCTTCATCAAACGACCGATTGGAGGTAACTTGAGATACAATTATCAAAACAGTTGTCAAATTTTCAGTAAAATGTGGAAAATTATTAATACACTGATGACAGGTTTGGTGTTACATTTTATACAAATATCTATAAAATATGGTCAATTTAAAGTTTCATCTAATACAATTATTTAAAAAGTGGTTTAAAGTAATTCAAAATTGTAAAAGTTTCAACAAAGCTGTGGTTGGTCATCTGATACGACTGTCAGTACATCTCAGAGAATTATATGGAACAAATGACCGAATGAAAGTAACATCAAATATAATAATCAGAGAAATTGTCATATTTACAGTAAAATGTGGAAAAATTATCGATACACCGATGGCAGGTTTGTTATTACATTCTATACAATTATCTTTCGAATATGGTCGATTTAAGGTCACTTCTGAATGAATTATCCAAAAAGTGGTAAAATTTACTGAAAAATAATGCAATTTTTTAATAAAGCAGTGGTTGGTTTTAATTTGAATTCGAATAAAATTGTCAAAACATATTAGAAAATTATCTCAATCAAATGACCGATTTAAGGTAACATCAAATACAATTATTAAAAAATTGTCAAATGTACAGTAAAATGTGAAAAAAATATAAATACACCGATGACAGGTTTGGTGTTACATTCATACAAATTTCTATCAAATATGGTCGATTTAAGGTTTCATCTAATACAATTATCCAAAAAGTGGTTAAATTAACTGAAAAATGTAAACTGTTCAACAAAGCTATAATGGTTCATGTTTACATCTAATAGAACTGTCAGTACATCTGAGAAAATTATCTTGATCAAATGACCGATTTAAGGTAACATCAAATATATTTATCAAAAAAGCTGCAAATTTATAGTAAAATGTGGAAAAATTATCAATATACCGATGGCAGGTTTGGTGTTACATTCTATACAATTAACTTTAGAATATGGTCGATTTAAGGTAACATCTGAATTAATTATCCAAAGAGTGGCAAAAATTACTGTAAAATGTTGGAATTTTTTAAATAAAGCTGTGGTTGGTTCAAGTTTCCTTTTAATACAATTGTCAATACATAAAAGAAAATCATCTTGATCAAATGACCGATTTAAGGTAATATCAAATATAATTATCAACAAAGCTGTTAAATTTACTGTAAAATATGGAAATATTATCAATACACTGATGACAGGTTTGGTGTTACGTTCTATATAATTATCTTTAGAATATGGTCGATTTAAGGTAACATCTGAATGAATTATTCAAAAAAGGCAAAATTTACTGGAGAATGTTGTAATATTTTTAATAAAGCTGCGGTTGGTTCAAGCTTATTTCTAATACAATTAGAAAATTAACTTCATCAAACGACCGATTCGAGGTAACTTGAGATACAATTATCAAAACAGTTGTCAAATTTACAGTAAAATGTGGAAAATTATCAATAAACTGATGACAGGTTTGGTGTTACATTCATACAAATTTCTATCAAATATGGTCGATTTAAGGTTTCATCTAATACAAATTATCCAAAAAGTGGTTAAATTAACTGAAAAATGTAAACTGTTCAACAAAGCTATGTTGGTTCATGTTTACATCTAATAGAACTGTCATTACATCTGAGAAAATTATCTTGATCAAATGACCGATTTAAGGTAACATCAAATATAATTATCAAAAAAGCTGCAAATTTATAGTAAAATGTGGAAAAATTATCAATACACCGATGGCAGGTTTGTTATTACATTCTATACAATTATCTTTCGAATATGGTCGATTTAAGGTCACTTCTGAATGAATTATCCAAAAAGTGGTAAAATTTACTGAAAAATAATGCAATGTTTTAATAAAGCAGTGGTTGGTTTAATTTGAATTCGAATAAAATTGTCAAAACATATTAGAAAATTATCTCATTCAAAAGACTGATTTAAGGTAACATCTAATATAATTATCAAAAAAGCTGCAAACTTACAGTAAAATGTGGAAAAATTATCAATACACCGATGACAGGTTTGGTGTTACATTCTATACAGTTAGCTTTAGAATATTGTCGATTTAAGGTTACATCTGAATTAATTATCCAAAGAGTGGCAAAAATTACTGTAAAATGTTGGATTTTTTTTTATAAAGCTGTGGTTGGTTCAAGTTTCCTTTTAATACAATTGTCAATGCATAAAAGAAAATCATCTTGATCAAATGACCGATTTAAGGTAACATCAAATATAATTATCAACAAAGCTGTTAAATTTACAGTAAAATATGGAAAAATTATGAATACACTGATGGCAGGTTTGGTGTTAAGTTCTATATAATTATCATTAGAATATGATCGATTTAAGGTAACATCTGAATGAATTATCCAAAAAAAGGCAAAATCTACTGGAGAATGTTGTAATATTTTTAATAAAGCTGTGGTTGGTTCAAGCTTATTTCTAATACAATTGTCAAAATATATTTGAAAATTATCTTCATCAAACGACCGATTGGAGGTAACTTGAGATACAATTATCAAAACAGTTGTCAAATTTTCAGTAAAAATGTGGAAAATTATTAATACACTGATGACAGGTTTGGTGTTACATTTTATACAAATATCTATAAAATATAGTCAATTTAAAGTTTCATCTAATACAATTATTTAAAAAGTGTGTTAAAGTAATTCAAAATTGTAAAAGTTTTCAACAAAGCTGTGGTTGGTCATCTGATACGACTGTCAGTACATCTCAGAGAATTATATGGAACAAATGACCGAATGAAAGTAACATCAAATATAATAATCAGAGAAATTGTCATATTTACAGTAAAATGTGGAAAAATTATCAATACACCGATGGCAGGTTTGTTATTACATTCTATACAATTATCTTTCGAATATGGTCGATTTAAGGTCACTTCTGAATGAATTATCCAAAAAGTGGTAAAATTTACTGAAAAATAATGCAATTTTTTAATAAAGCAGTGGTTGGTTTAATTTGAATTCGAATAAAATTGTCAAAACATATTAGAAAATTATCTCAATCAAATGACCGATTTAAGGTAACATCAAATACAATCATCAAAAAATTGTCAAATTTACAGTAAAATGTGAAAAAAAATATAAATACACCGATGACAGGTTTGGTGTTACATTCATACAAATTTCTATCAAATATGGTCGATTTAAGGTTTCATCTAATACAATTATCCAAAAAGTGGTTAAATTAACTGAAAAATGTAAACTGTTCAACAAAGCTATAATGGTCATGTTTACATCTAATAGAACTGTCAGTACATCTGAGAAAATTATCTTGATCAAATGACCGATTTAAGGTAACATCAAATATATTATCAAAAAAGCTGCAAATTTATAGTAAAATGTGGAAAAATTATCAATATACCGATGGCAGGTTTGGTGTTACATTCTATACAATTAACTTTAGAATATGGTCGATTTAAGGTAACATCTGAATTAATTATCCAAAGAGTGGCAAAAATTACTGTAAAATGTTGGAATTTTTTAAATAAAGCTGTGGTTGGTTCAAGTTTCCTTCTAATACAATTGTCAATACATAAAAGAAAATCATCTTGATCAAATGACCGATTTAAGGTAATATCAAATATAATTATCAACAAAGCTGTTAAATTTACTGTAAAATATGGAAATATTATCAATACACTGATTGACAGGTTTGGTGTTACGTTCTATATAATTATCTTTAGAATATGGTCGATTTAAGGTAACATCTGAATGAATTATTCAAAAAAAGGCAAAATTTACTGGAGAATGTTGTAATATTTTTAATAAAGCTGCGGTTGGTTCAAGCTTATTTCTAATACAATTAGAAAATTAACTTCATCAAACGACCGATTCGAGGTAACTTGAGATACAATTATCAAACAGTTGTCAAATTTACAGTAAAATGTGGAAAATTATCAATAAACTGATGACAGGTTTGGTGTTACATTCATACAAATTTCTATCAAATATGGTCGATTTAAGGTTTCATCTAATACAATTATCCAAAAAGTGGTTAAATTAACTGAAAAATGTAAACTGTTCAACAAAGCTATGTTGGTTCATGTTTACATCTAATAGAACTGTCAGTACATCTGAGAAAATTATCTTGATCAAATGACCGATTTAAGGTAACATCAAATATAATTATCAAAAAAGCTGCAAATTTATAGTAAAATGTGGAAAAATTATCAATACACCGATGGCAGGTTTGTTATTACATTCTATACAATTATCTTTCGAATATGGTCGATTTAAGGTCACTTCTGAATGAATTATCCAAAAAGTGGTAAAATTTACTGAAAAATAATGCAATGTTTTAATAAAGCAGTGGTTGGTTTAATTTGAATTCGAATAAAATTGTCAAAACATATTAGAAAATTATCTCATTCAAAAGACTGATTTAAGGTAACATCTAATATAATTATCAAAAAAGCTGCAAACTTACAGTAAAATGTGGAAAAATTATCAATACACCGATGACAGGTTTGGTGTTACATTCTATACAGTTAGCTTTAGAATATTGTCGATTTAAGGTTACATCTGAATTAATTATCCAAAGAGTGGCAAAAATTACTGTAAAATGTTGGATTTTTTTTTATAAAGCTGTGGTTGGTTCAAGTTTCCTTTTAATACAATTGTCAATGCATAAAAGAAAATCATCTTGATCAAATGACCGATTTAAGGTAACATCAAATATAATTATCAACAAAGCTGTTAAATTTACAGTAAAATATGGAAAAATTATGAATACACTGATGGCAGGTTTGGTGTTAAGTTCTATATAATTATCATTAGAATATGATCGATTTAAGGTAACATCTGAATGAATTATCCAAAAAAAGGCAAAATTTACTGGAGAATGTTGTAATATTTTTAATAAAGCTGTGGTTGGTTCAAGCTTATTTCTAATACAATTGTCAAAATATATTTGAAAATTATCTTCATCAAACGACCGATTGGAGGTAACTTGAGATACAATTATCAAAACAGTTGTCAAATTTTCAGTAAAATGTGGAAAATTATTAATACACTGATGACAGGTTTGGTGTTACATTTTATACAAATATCTATAAAAATATAGTCAATTTAAAGTTTCATCTAATACAATTATTTAAAAAGTGGTTAAAGTAATCAAAATTGTAAAAGTTTCAACAAAGCTGTGGTTGGTCATCTGATACGACTGTCAGTACATCTCAGAGAATTATATGGAACAAATGACCGAATGAAAGTAACATCAAATATAATATCAGAGAAATTGTCATATTTACAGTAAAATGTGGAAAAATTATCAATACACCGATGGCAGGTTTGTTATTACATTCTATACAATTATCTTTCGAATATGGTCGATTTAAGGTCACTTCTGAATGAATTATCCAAAAAGTGGTAAAATTTACTGAAAAATAATGCAATTTTTTAATAAAGCAGTGGTTGGTTTAATTTGAATTCGAATAAAATTGTCAAAACATATTAGAAAATTATCTCAATCAAATGACCGATTTAAGGTAACATCAAATACAATCATCAAAAAATTGTCAAATTTACAGTAAAATGTGAAAAAAAATATAAATACACCGATGACAGGTTTGGTGTTACATTCATACAAATTTCTATCAAATATGGTCGATTTAAGGTTTCATCTAATACAATTATCCAAAAAGTGGTTAAATTAACTGAAAAATGTAAACTGTTCAACAAAGCTATAATGGTTCATGTTTACATCTAATAGAACTGTCAGTACATCTGAGAAAATTATCTTGATCAAATGACCGATTTAAGGTAACATCAAATATATTTATCAAAAAAGCTGCAAATTTATAGTAAAATGTGGAAAAATTATCAATATACCGATGGCAGGTTTGGTGTTACATTCTATACAATTAACTTTAGAATATGGTCGATTTAAGGTAACATCTGAATTAATTATCCAAAGAGTGGCAAAAATTACTGTAAAATGTTGGAATTTTTTAAATAAAGCTGTGGTTGGTTCAAGTTTCCTTCTAATACAATTGTCAATACATAAAAGAAAATCATCTTGATCAAATGACCGATTTAAGGTAATATCAAATATAATTATCAACAAAGCCTGTTAAATTTACTGTAAAATATGGAAATATTATCAATACACTGATGACAGGTTTGGGTGTTACGTTCTATATAATTATCTTTAGAATATGGTCGATTTAAGGTAACATCTGAATGAATTATTCAAAAAAAGGCAAAATTTACTGGAGAATGTTGTAATATTTTTAATAAAGCTGCGGTTGGTTCAAGCTTATTTCTAATACAATTAGAAAATTAAACTTCATCAAACGACCGATTCGAGGTAACTTGAGATACAATTATCAAAACAGTTGTCAAATTTACAGTAAAATGTGGAAAATTATCAATAAACTGATGACAGGTTTGGTGTTACATTCATACAAATTTCTATCAAATATGGTCGATTTAAGGTTTCATCTAATACAATTATCCAAAAAGTGGTTAAATTAACTGAAAAATGTAAACTGTTCAACAAAGCTATGTTGGTTCATGTTTACATCTAATAGAACTGTCAGTACATCTGAGAAAATTATCTTGATCAAATGACCGATTTAAGGTAACATCAAATATAATTATCAAAAAAGCTGCAAATTTATAGTAAAATGTGGAAAAATTATCAATACACCGATGGCAGGTTTGTTATTACATTCTATACAATTATCTTTCGAATATGGTCGATTTAAGGTCACTTCTGAATGAATTATCCAAAAAGTGGTAAAATTTACTGAAAAATAATGCAATGTTTTAATAAAGCAGTGGTTGGTTTAATTTGAATTCGAATAAAATTGTCAAAACATATTAGAAAATTATCTCATTCAAAAGACTGATTTAAGGTAACATCTAATATATTATCAAA